>NC_135969.1:45297749-45357762 GCF_053455715.1 Rhinoraja longicauda
AGTTTCAGCAACATAACAGATCTATAAACACAATACACATATATAATATAAAATAAACAATAAACAACAAAATTAAACACATCAAAACACAAAAATTCAAAAACTCAATACTAGTGCAAAAAAAGTACGTCCTTAATGCAGATGCTGGAATATTGAGCAAAACACAAAGTCCTGGAAGAACTCAGAGGGTCAGGCAGCATCTGTGGAGAGAATGGACAGGCGACGATTCGGGTTGGGACCTTTCCTGACTGCAGTCCCTAGTCTGGAGAAGATCCCTGACCCAAAACATTGTGCGCCCATTCCCTCCACAGAAGCCGCCTGCCTCTGAGTTCCTCCAGCTCTTTGTTTTAGAAACAAAGAAAGTTGGTGCAGGAGCAGGCCATTCGGCCCTTCGAGCCAGCACCGCCATTCAACATGAATGGCATATTTGCTCTAAAGAGTTTAATTGTCATGTGTACTGACGAGGAGGGAACAATGAAATTCTTACCTGCAGCGACACAATAGGCTTGTATTAATGCATACATAAATACTGTATAATAATATATAATTATCGCGTGTTGGTGGCGCGAGCCAGGTTGTGTTGCGTGTGTCTAGTGCCCTGCTATCAATCCCGATGCCGCTGGCTAGCAGTTTTTGTGATAAAGGGAGCTGAGTGCGTGAGCCTCCCCTGCCAGTACACAACGTTTACATCATCATGACTCTCGCAGTGCCTCCTCATGGCAACACATGGTAACTGGGGCCACCTTCAGTCCCAGGCTAAACTGTGCGGGGGTCTCGGAGGAACCCTGGCCCCCAGAGATGCGACGTGTAGGCCCACTGGCGTGCGGACACATCCTGACGTCCATCAATGAGGCCCCAACTACGGGTTACATAGCACCCCACCCGCTGCCTTGTGGGTAAGGCTCAGGACAGCCAAAGGCACTGGAGCTGGAGACCCCAGAGACGGTTGGCTGACCCCTCGTGCGTCCGCCTTCCAGCAACTCCTGCAACTGAGTAGCCCCGGACACAGCAGCCATGCCACTCCCTCTGGAATCAGCCGAGCAGGTGGAGAGGGGAGCGCAGATGCTGGGTACGCCTGTATTCCCATTTACCTGCCCAGGACACCTCATCCTTGCTGGGCACAGTGAGACGTAACCACAGATGGAACCCCCACCCCCCCCCCCCCCCCCCCCCCACCTCACCCCACCCCTCTTCAAGCAGGACAACGCCAAGCCACACCATCATTTTTTAGAATTTTTAGAGATACAGCGCAGAAACAGGCCCTTCAGCCCACCGGGTCCGCACCGCCCAGCGATCCCCGCACATCCTACACCCACTAGGGACATTTTTTACATTTGCCCAGCCAATTAACCTACAAACATCTACGTCTTTGGAGTGATAATTAATTAATTATCAATAATTATAATGTATAATTAATGTTATATATAATATTAAATAATAATATTTAATAACATAACAGCCATAGTACTAGGTAAGCATTTTTTGTGCAGGGCAGCCATGCTTTGAACATAAGTGCATGCACACTCAGTTAATTGAACAAATGAAATAAAAATAACAGCTGCTGGAAATCTGAAAAAGTTGGGTCAAAAAAATTCAGCAGGTCAGGCAGCATCTGTGGAGAAAATGAATATGTGACATTACAGGTAGGAACCCTTCTTCACAATGGGACCCTTCTGCAGACTGAAGAAGGGTTCCGACCCAAATCATCACCTAATTCTTTTCTCCAGAGATAATGCCTGACCGGCTGAGTTACTTCAGCTCTCTGTGTCTATGTTTTATATACATAGCTTGGAGTCTGGATAGAATGAATGGCCCACATTCTGAAAGGTCTTTCAGCCAAGGGGTCTGATCATCCACTTTGGAGCAGTGCTAAAGCAAGGGGTTCCAATAATATAACCAACATAACCAAACCTGTGTTAATGTAGAAAATTTATTTTGTGTTAATCTCACAGCTAACTTTAATTATTTTAATATTTGTCATTAAATTCATCTCCTGCAAACTTATAGTAAAAGCAAGACAAAAGCACCAAATATAAGAAGGGAGGAACTGCAGATGTTGGTTTAAACCAAAGAGAGACGCAAAAGCTGGAGTAACTCAGCGGGACAGGCAGCATCTCTGGAGTGATGTTTCAGGTCGAGACCCTTCTTCAGAAACCTCACCCATTCCTTCTCTCCAGAGATGCTGCCTGTCCCGTTGAGTTACTCCAGCCTTTGAGTGTCTAGCACCAAATATAGGTTGGGAAAATGCGTACAAAATTGGCCTGAAGGTAGGAAACAGAGGGTGGTGGCAAAGGATTGTTTATCAGACAGAGGGTCTTCCACAGGTGGTGTGCCACAGGGATGTGTGCTGGGTCAATAGACAATAGACAATAGACAATAGGTGCAGGAGGAGGCCATTCGGCCCTTCCAGCCAGCACCGCCATTCAATGTGATCATGGCTGATCATTCTTAATCAGTACCCCGTTCCTGCCTTCTCCCCATACCCCCTGACTCCGCTATCCTTAAGAGCTCTATCCAGCTCTCTCTTGAATGCATTCTGAGAATTGGCCTCCACTGCCTTCTGAGGCAGAGAATTCCAGATTCACAACTCTCTGACTGAAGACTGTGGGTCACTGTATCAACTGTTTGGATGAGAATGCTGCATGATTAGTAATTTTTTGCCAATTACACAAAAACTAGTAACACGGTGCAGAGTGAAGAAGGTTACCTATGATTACAATGAGATCTTGATCAGTTGGGACAATGGTTCTGAGTGATGGCAGATGGAGTTTTATTCTGCTCAATGTTAGGTATATGGGCGCGTGCAGGCAAGTGGGACTAGTTCAGTTCCACAGCCTGGTTGGCATGGATGAGTTGGAGTGAAGGGGCTGTTTCCAAACTGTGACTACATTCCTTTCCAGAGAAATTTGAGTGAGGGAAATGGTATACAGCTGTATAATTGGAAACTCCTTTCAAACGTTAAAATATATACGAGTTAACATTTCAACAAGCAATTCTCTAATAGGAAAAAGGTTCAGAAATCTTTAAAATTAATTGGATTGAAACATTTCATGCCAATAAAATGAGTATTGGTTGCCAATTGCCTTTCCTTGCAAATGTAGTGAAAGCATGGTTTGTGACGTACCCTTGACTATAATTCATTTGGATTGATGTACCTTATAACAGTGGAGAGTGTAGAAGGTGAGCTATGGTTACAAAGGGATCAACATCAACTGGGCATCAGATGGAGGCCAGATGGAGTTTTATTCAGATAAATCATAGAGTGATACAGCATGGAAACTAACCCTTCAGCCCAACTTGCCCACACCGACCAACATGTCCCATCTACACTAGTCCAACCTGCTTGGATTTGGCCAACATCCCATAAACCGGTCTTATCCATGTACCTGTCTAAATGTTTCTTAAGTGTTGCGATAGTCCCTGCCTCAACTCCTGTCTCCGGAAGCTCGTTCCATACACCCACCACCCTTTTTGTAAAAAGGTTACCCCTCAGGTTCTTATTAAATCTTTCCCCCTTCACCTTAAACCTATGTCTTCTGGTTCTCGATTCCCCTACTCTGGGCAAGAGACTCTGTGCGTCTACCCGATCTATTCCTCTCATGATTTTGTACGCCTCTATCAGATCACCCCTCATCCTCCACGGAATGTGAGGGATATGAGGCGATGGGAATGTGTGAGGGCTATGGGCAGTGGGGATATGGACAGTGGGTATATGGGCAGTGGGGATATGGGCGGTGGGGATATAGGCAGTGGGGATATGGGCAGGGGGGATATGGGCAGTGGGGATATGGGCAGTGGGGATATGGGCAGTGGGGATATGGGCAGTGGGGATATTGGCGGGGGGATATCGGCGGAGGGGATATGGGCGGGGGGATATGGGCGAGGGGTATATGGGAGGGGGGGATATGGGCGGGGGGATATGGGCGGGGGGGATAAGGGGGGTAGGAATATGGGCGGTGGGGTTATGGGCAGTGGGGATATGGACGGTGGGGGATATGGGCAGTGGGGAAATGGGTGGAGGGGATATGGGCAGTGGGGATATGGGAGGTCAGTGGGGATATGGGAGGTGGGGATATGGGCGGGGGGGATATGGGCAGAGGGGATATGGGCAGAGGGGATATGGGCAGTGGAGATATGGGCAGTGGGGATATGGGCAGTGGGGATATGGGCAGGGGGCTCTTATCCTTAAGAGCTCTTAAGGATAGCGGAGTCAGGAGGTATGGGGAGAAAGCAGGAACGGGGTACTGATTGAGAATGATCAGCCATGATCACATTGAATGGCGGTGCTGGCTCGACGGGCCGAATGGCCTACTACTGCACCTATTGTCTATTGTCTATTGTCTATTGTCTATGGGCAGTGGGGATATGGGCTGTGGGGATATGGGCAGTGGGGATATGGGCACGGGGGATATGGGCACGGGGATATGGGCAGGGGGGATATGGGCAGTGGGGATATGGGCACGGGGGATATGGGCACAGGGGATATGGGCGAGGGGGATATGGGCTGGTGCAGGAAAGTGGGATTAGTTCAGATAAGCAACTTGGTTGGCATGGGCATGAAGTGCTGAATAATGGGGTCCAAGTAGTGTGACTTTTGGTTTCATTACATCAACTAATGCAGCTGAATATAACATTAGATCTAAGATAGACACAAAATGCTAGACTAACTCAGTGGGACAGGCAGCATCTCTGGATAGAAGGAATGGGTGGCGTTTCGGGTCGAGACCCTTCTTCAGACTTTCACCAGAACTAAGGCTGACAAATTGATAACACAGTTCATCTCTCTCCCCAGTCCTGTGTGTTCCTAGATAAGTCCAGTCTGGCTTCAGTTCATGTATCAGTGTACACATCCACAAGGAAGGGTCTCACTGATGTCTCCAGTAACCAAATGCACACTGTTTACTCAAACATTTTGTCAACATTACGTGAATATACTTAAATCAGTCATTTGTCGTGACAGGGAAAATTTACAGAAAGTGTTCTCGATTAGCCAAAGAATAGTGGATTTGTTTTGTACTGTATTTCTTCTGAAAAAGACAATATAAAACTGCTTGCTGATACAATAATGAGTACTTCATTTAAAGGAGGAGTGAGATTCAACAGGAATTACTTTACTCCACCACAACGTAGAAGGGTCTCGACCCGAAACGTCACCCAATTCTTCTCTCCAGAGATGCTGCCTGACCCGCTGAGTTACTCCAGCACTCTGTGAAACGTCACCTATCCATGTTCTCCACAGGTGTTGCCTGACCCGCTGAGTTACTCCAGCACTCTGTGAAACGTCACCTATCCATGTTCTCCAGATATGCTGCCTGACCTGCTGAGTTACTCCAGCTTTTTGTGTCTGTCTTTGAGATGATACGTGATCTCTCAGAATAACTTGGTTTTTAAGGCTTTATTAGTGTTTCTGCAATTCTCTCTGACCAATTTATGAATTACTTTAATCACTTTAGTGAACCAAAATGCCATGGAATATCCTGAGCTAACTGTTGCAAGTCACAAAGGATGAACAACAGTGAGAACAATTCTTTGTTCAGATAACATGTGGCAGTGGCAGACGGCACTCCTGGTTGTAGGCTGGTGCCACACACACACAGTGTGGTGAGACAGCACCTTACCTCTGTTGCTGTCAGTGTGATTGACATTTGGAATATCTATATGGTTACAGCTTCTGAGAAACTTTGAGACTAAGAAATCACTTCAGCTAACACATCTAGACTGACAATTCACCCTCTCATGAACTCCAAATCAACTATCTTTGTTCTCCAGTACACATAAGAACTGCAGGTGCTGGAATCTAGAGCAAAAGACACAGAGTGCTGGAGTAACTCAGCGGGTCAGGCAGCTTCTCTGGAGAACATGGATAGGTGACGTTTCACAGAGTGCTGGAGTAACTCAGCGGGTCAGGCAGCATCTCGGAGAACATGGATAGGTGACGATTCACAGAGTGCTGGAGTAACTCAGCGGGTCAGGCAGCATCTCGGAGAACATGGATAGGTGACGTTTCTTAGTGCTGGAGTAACTCAGCGGGTCAGGCAGCATCTGTGGAGAACATGGATTGGTGATGTGCAGGTCGGGACCCTTCTTCTGACCGGTCATTGAAGAGGGGAGAAAGCTGGAAGAGAGGTGGGGACAGGACAAAGCCAGGCAAGTGATAGGTGGATACAGCTGAGGGGGGTGATTGGAGGATGGGTGGCCAAAGGTCAGAGATGAAAAGGCTGTGACATAAGCAGACAAGAGGCGTAGATTCTGCGGTCAGAGGAAGGACTGAGGGCGGAAGGGGGTGGAGAGGAAGTGGAGAGGGGGGCAGAATAGTGGGAGAAATGGGAGCACGTCAGATGGGGCAAATGAAAGAGAGGGGAGACCAAAGAGTGGGAGAGTTGTCGGTTAGATACTTAAAATTAGAAAATTCAATGTTATTGAAAATTGGAGAATTGAATGTTTATTTGATCTCCTCTTATTATCAACATTTTAGAAATATAAATAACCTCAACACATAAAATTGGCAGTTTTATTTTATGTTACGTTATATTTAACTCTGGCACCAGGTAGTTTGGCTAAAAGCAGAAGTGACCCCAGTCATATGGGCATGCAAATCATCACTTAGCTCCAGAACTCTTCCCTTACCTAATGCTTAAACACAACTCATTTCAAAATGATATACACTATAATTCTCAGAATGGGAAGAGGAAATTACAGCAAAAATTACAACTTAGTGAGTGGTCAAAGTGCAGAAAGTGAAGTACAAGAATGATGTAACATAGAAAACATAGAAAATACATGCAGGAGGAGGCCATTCGGCCCTTCGAGCCAGCACCGCCGATCCAGTCCAGCAAATCCAAGGAAAATAATAAAGAGGTTTTATTTGACTAAATATATTTTGCGGGGCCTCACAGTAAATGGAGTTTGGTCTGTGTATTACGTTATACACCAGCATGCAGGTATAAAAATACTAATCAAACATCATCTGTCTATTCCCTCCAGGGATGGTGCCTGATCCATTGAGTTCCTCCAACACTTTGTCATAAGGTTAGAAGGTCAGATGTAATAGGAGTAGCATTAGTCCATTCGGCCCATCAAGTCTACTCTGCCATTCAATCATGGCTGATCTATCTCTCCCTCCTAACCCCATTCTCCTGCCTTCTCCCCGTAACCTCTGACACCCGCACTGATCAAAAATATACCCATCTCTGCTTTAAAAATATCCACTGACTTGGCCTCCAAAGCCCTCTGTGGCAAAGAATTCCACAGATTCACCACCCTCTGTCTAAAGAAATTCTTCTTCAACTTCTTCCTAAAAGAATATCCTTTAATTATGGAGCTGTGCCCTCTACTCCTTGACTCTCCCACGAGTGGACACATCCTCTCCACATCCACTTGTGTTTTACTCTAGGTTCCAGTATCTGCGGTCCTTGTCCTTCCAATGAAAGATTGTCCCTGGTCTCCAGAAGGGCGGGAAGCCAAATCAGGGTTCTCACACGCACTGGTTTTAGCTTTCTCCTCTAAACCTCATGATATTGTGACACATTTAGCTCGAGTGGCCATCCAGTATTAAGTGCACATTCATGGCACCTAATTGAGAACATTTAGATGTTTAAATCATTTGCCCACTGGGTTAAGATAGCCAACGGCAGCACATCAAGAAATCTGGGCATCTCAGGTCCTCGTGACAAATGCAATATACACCAGTCCCCATCATACAAGGAGATGCAAGAAATTGGACTGGTCCTAGGATAGGAAGGATACAGAGGGATATGGACCAAATGCGGGCGAATCAGACTTGTTTAGATGGGTATTGTGGGTCGGCATGGATGACTTGGGCCGAAAGGTGTTTCCGTGCTGTGTGATTCTATGACTCCAAGACACTAATGAAACGTTGCCTGCCCATTGCCTCCACAGACGCTGCCTGACCCGCTGAGTCAGCTGGCAAAGTCTTGTCATCAGTTTTGCCTTCTGAAAAAGTCGTCAGAGATTTTTTAACCATTTGTGAAAATGTCTGAAATTCAAAGGTGTTTGAAACCGATTGAAATTAATTATTTAAACAAATTAAATAGCTTTTACTTAAACTAGTCACCCAAAATATTTGAGGGAAGCTTAGGCCATGAATGGTAGAGGATGGTGCATAAAACGTAGTTGCTCTTGAGTACAGACTCAGTGGTCTACTGTCCTACACTCTTGTACCTAGTATGATGGTGCCGTATGTAGAGTAGCATTGTCATTCAAATGTATGCAAAGAAATAATGTCACTCGACTTGCACATAAGTGACAACAAAGTATCATTGGACCTTTGAATTGAAAATGTTAAGAAAAGGATGAATAATTCAAAATTAAAGTTAAATGAAATTTCGTAAGAAGAGCACTCCCTTCCCCTCAGCTTCCTAAATCTCATTCACACGATAGTTATTGGAAGCAATGGGATCTCCGATACTGAGCCAGATTCAAGAGGCAACCTTTTAGCATAGCTGGCTCCAAAACTTCACCTATCCATGTTCTCCACAGATGCTGCCTGACCCGCTGAGTTACTCCAGCACTCTATGAAACGTCACCTATCCATGTTCTCCACAGATGCTGCCTGACCAGCTGAGTTACTCCAACATTCTGTGAAACGTCACCTATCCATGTTCTCCAGAGAAGCTGCCTGACCCGCTGAGTTACTCCAGCACTCTGTGAAATGTCACCTATCCATGTTCTCCAGAGATGCTGCCTGACCCGCTGAGTTACTCCAGCACTTTGTGAAACGTCACCTATCCATGTTCTCCAGAGAAGCTGCCTGATCCGCTGAGTTACTCCAGCACTCTGTGTCTATCTTATCTACACATTGGTTGCAGTCTGGATAGAATCAATGACCCACGTTACCAAGGGGCTTGTAGCCAATGGGTCTGTTCATTCACTTTGTATCAGTACTAAAGCAAAGGGTTCCAACATGCTCGTGAAATGATGTTAACCAGCATTACTGAACCTGTGTTAATGTAGGGAACTAATTCTGTGTTAATCTCACAGCTAATTTTAATTATTTTAACATTTGTCGTTAAATTCACCTGCTTCCAGCATCTCTGGAGATAAAGGGATACTTGTACACAGAGATACCGAGGATTGCAGGTCTCTGTGACTGATCCACAGAATGGATTTCCAATATAATGTCATGAAGTTGCCACAATTGCTCATCAATTGCTGCTTCAATTTGCCACAAAGTTAATTCTGGTGAATAACAATAAAAAGCCTTTTAGGCAATAGACAATAGGTGCAGGAGGAAGCCATTCGGCCCTTCGAGCCAGCACCACCATTCAATGTGATCATGGCTGATCATTCTCAATCAGTACCCCGTTCCTGCCTTCTCCCCATACCCCCTGACTCCACTATCCTTAAGAGCTCTATCTAGCTCTCTCTTGAATGCATTCAGAGAATTGGCCTCCACTGCCTTCTGAGGCAGAGAATTCCACAGATTCACAATTCTCTGACTGAAAAAGTTTTTCCTCATCTCAGTTCTAAATGGCCTACCCCTTATTCTTAAACTGTGGCCGCTTGTTCTGGACTCCCCCAACATTGGGAACATGTTTCCTGCCTCTAACGTGTCCAACCCCTTAATAATCTTATACGTTTCGATAAGATCTCCTCTCATCCTTCTAAATTCCAGTGTATACAAGCCTAGTCGCTCCAGTCTTTCAACATATGATAGTCCCGCCATTCCGGGAATTAACCTAGTAAACCTACGCTGCACACCCTCAATAGCAAGAATATCCTTCCTCAAATTTGGAGACCAAAACTGCACAGTACTCCAGGTGCGGTCTCACTAGGGCCCTGTACAACTGCAGAAGGACCTCTTTGCTCCTATATTCAACTCCTCTTGTTATGAAGGCCAACATTCCATTGGCTTTCTTCACTGCCTGCTGTACCTGCATGCTTCCTTTCAGTGACTGATGCACTAGGACACCCAGATCTCGTTGTATGTCCCCTTTTCCTAACTTGACACCATTCAGATAATAATCTGCCTTCCTATTCTTACCACCAAAGTGGATAACCTCATACTTATCCACATTAAACTGCATCTGCCATGCATCCGCCCACTCACACAACCTGTCCAAGTCACCCTGCAACCTCATAGCAACTTCCTCACAGTTCACACTGCCCCCCAGCTTTGTATCATCTGCAAATTTGCTAATGGTACTTTTAATCCCTTCGTCTAAGTCATTAATATATATTGTAAATAGCTGCGGCAAGGCCATTGTTGGCAGCCTATCAGACTCCTTTCCCAAGAGAGTAAATGATGTAGAGTGCAGGTTCACTGTTCCAGACTGTGGAGGCCAAGACAGTGGATATTGTTATGGCAGAGAGAGATAGATTACAGAGTGCTGGAGTAACTCAGCGGGTCAGGCAGCATCTGTGGAGAACATGGATAGGTGACGATTCACAGAGTGCTGGAGTAACTCAGCGGGTCAGGCAGCATCTGTGGAGAACATGGATAGGTGACGATTCACAGAGTGCTGGAGTAACTCAGCGGGTCAGGCAGCATCTGTGGAGAACATGGATAGGTGGCGATTCACAGAGTGCTGGAGTAACTCAGCGGGTCAGGTAGGAGTGCCGTCTGCCACTGCCACATGTCATCTGAACGAAGAATTAAGTTCTCACTGTTGTTCATCCTTTGTGACTTGCAACAGTTAGCTCAGGCTATTCCATGGCATTTTGGTTCACTAAAGTGATTAAAGTAATTCATAAATTGGACAGAGAGAATTGCAGAAACACTAATAAAGCCTTAAAACCAAGTTGTTCTGAGAGATCACGTATCATCTCAAAGACAGACAGAAAAAGCTGGAGTAACTCAGCAGGTCAGGCAGCATATCTGGAGAACATGGATAGGTGACGTTTCACAGAGTGCTGGAGTAACTCAGCGGGTCAGGCAGCATCTCTGGAGAGAAGAATTGGGTGACGTTTCGGGTCGAGACCCTTCGTGGTGTGTGGTGGAGTAAAGTAATTCCTGTTTAATCTCACTCCTCCTTTAAATGAAGTACTCATTATTGTATCAGCAAACAGTTTTATATTGTCTTTTCCAGAAGAAATACAGTACAAAACAAATCCTCTATTCTTTGGCTAATCGAGAACCCTTTCTGTATTAAGGTATTAGAAGCCAGACTGGACTTATCTAGGAACACACAGGACTGGGGAGAGAGATGAACTGTGTTATCAATTTGTGCAGCCTTAGTTCTGGTGAAGAGTCTGAAGAAGGGTCTCGACCCGAAACGCCACCCATTCCTTCTATCCAGAGATGCTGCCTGTCCCACTGAGTTAGTCTAGCATTTTGTGTCTATCTTAGTTCTAATGTTATATTCAGCTGCATTAGTTGATGTAATGAAACCAAAAGTCACACTACTTGGACTCCATTATTCAGCACTTCATGCCCATGCCAACTAAGTTGCTTATCTGAACTAATCCCACTTTCCTGCACCAGCCCATATCCCCCTCGCCCATATCCCCCCGCCCATATCCCCCCGGCCCATATCTCCCCTGCCCATATCCCCCCTGCCCATATCCCCACTGCCCATATCCCTGCTGCCCATATCCCCCTGCCCATATCCCCACTGTCCATATCCCCCCTGCCCATATCCCCCCTGCCCATATCCCCCTGCCCATATCCCCCCTGCCCATATCCCCACTGCCCATATCCCCACTGCCCAAATTTTGTAAGAGGTGCACTCCCTTCCCCTCAGCTTCCTAAATCTCATTCACACGATAGTTATTGGAAGTAATGGGATCTCCGATACTGAGTCAGATTCAAGAGGCAACCTTTCAGCACGAGTGGCTCCAAAACGTCACCTATCCATGTTCTCCACAGATGCTGCCTGACCCGCTGAGTTACTCCAGCACTCTGTGTCTATCTTGAGTGCGATCCAATGTTTAGATTATAAAATTATGTGGGGAAAGGGAAGGTGTGTGCAGATGTTATTACAATATTTAATAGTTTATGTCATTTGTTCAAAACCACCATTTGAAGAAATTTGTATTGAAGTAGCCAAGTGTAAGTGGATAAAGTTAAAAATTGTTTCATAAGTGTCTGGGCTCTAAAAACTGGAATCTCTTTGACTCCTATGACTGTATAAAATGTAACACTTTGAAAATACATTCTTGCCAGTTTCCATGCTGGACACGGAACATTTAATTGTGAGTGTGGTTGTGACTTCAACATTTAATCAAGCTGCATTTTCTTTCCTCTTCTCAGCGTTTGTAAGCACTGATGGTGCCCTTCACACCTCCAGAAAATATCCATGGAGCTCCCTGGGGAGGTTATTAATACGGCACCATAACCCACCATGAAAAGAGGTTCCTCTGGAAAACTGTTACACAACTTAATCATTTTTCCAACATGAAATATCCAGACAAAAACACAACATATTTGTCAAATGAGGATAGCCAGTTGTAAATAATGATTTAGTATCAGAATTTAATACCAGTGTTTTGCAAGATTAGCACAACCATTGCAGTCACTAGGATTGCAAATTCAATTGTTTCCAATGTCCACGTGTTATTGCATTTCATAAAAGATCTCCATAGGGACACAACTGCCTGACCCGCTGAGTTACTCCAGCACTCTGTGAAACGTCACCTATCCATGTTCTCCACAGATGCTGCCTGACCCGCTGAGTTACTCCAGCACTCTGTGAAACGTCACCTATCCATGTTCTCCAGAGATGCTGCCTGATCCGCTGAGTTACTCCAGCACTCTGTGAAACGTCACCTATCCATGTTCTCCAGAAATGCTGCCTGTCCCGCTGAGTTACTCCAGCATATTGTGCCTTTTTCTGTAAACCAGTATCTGCAGTTCCTTGTTTCTACAACTCCGTCTCTCTATCCTTACCCGGATCTATATTCATTTCCATGTATGTTTGCCCTTGTACTTGATTAGGTGATGAGAATGGATTCCAACTGTTTGATCTGTGAGCACTAAAGCAGAGTCCTGAGTATTTCTTTGAGGAATTAAAATAAATAAAAGTCAATTGTTCCCACCAAGCTGGGGTCCACGTTTACAATGCCAGCACAGCATCCATTTGTCATGAAAACTTCTATTACAGTTGCTGTTGAGCCGAGATAAATCACGCTTCTCTGATCCAATTGCAAGGCAAAACAATGTCTAAGGTGAACAAGGTAAGTCTATAGACAGCTGAGTCAAGTCAGTGGGTAGTTGTAAGGCAGAGATAGATAGATTCTTGATTAGTACGGGTGACAGGGGTTACGGGGAAATGGCAGGAGAATGGGGTTAGGAGGGAGAGATAGACAAGCCATGATTGAATGGGGGAGTGGACTAGATGGGCCGAATGGCCTAATTCTGCTCCTTTCACGTATGAACTTGAGAAGTACAATGTTCACAGTGCTGTATTGATCATCAGAAACCCCCTGTGTAAAATGTCACTCTAACAGAGACACATTTATGCAGTTATATTTTCTTTTATAAATAGTCACAGTAAGTCTATACTGGCACCTACATTATAATAGTCAGGGACTTGCAATTAAAATCCTTGTACAATTACGTGTAGAACGAGGCTGATGGGGATGTGTGGTATGGAGTGCGTGTCAGACACAAGGGAGTTAGAGTATCTCCAGCTGTGGATGTGGGTGCTTGTCACAACAAAGCTAGTCGGCTCTTCATTGAACAATTGTTAGAGAGCTATGTCCAAGATGTTGGAGAGCAATGTCCAAGATGTTGGAGAGCTATGTCCAAAATGTTGGAGAACTATGTCCAAGATGTTGGGCTCCAGGAGGACCAGGTTTTAGAAGTTATCCAATTTAACTCTCTTGTCTCTTCAGTCATAATTTGATTGTGTCTTTCCCTGAAGATAATGAAGACAATTTAGAAGGATGAGAGGAGACCTTATCGAAACGTATAAGATTGTTAAGGGGTTGGACACGTTAGAGGCAGGAAACATGTTCCCAATGTTGGGGGAGTCCAGAACAAGGGGCCACAGTTTAAGAATAAGGGGTAGGCCATTTAGAACAGAGATGAGGAAAAACTTTTTCAGTCAGGGAGTCGTGAATCTGTGGAATTCTCTGCCTCTGAAGACAGTGGAGGCCAATTCTCTGAATGCATTCAAGAGAGAGCTAGATAGAGCTCTTAAGATAGCGGAGTCAGGGGGTATGGGGAGAAGGCAGAAACGGGGTACTGATTGAGAATGATCAGCCATGATCACATTGAATGGCACGAAGGGCTGAATGGCCTACTCCTGCACCTATTGCCTATTGTCTAAGACGAGTGGGTGGGCTTGAGTGGGTGGCAGAGTCGGTTCAGCTGGTGGAGCTGTTACACTCCAGGGACCAGGATCAACGCTAACCCACAGTGCTGTCTGTGTGGAGTTGGCACCTTCTCCACATTACCTTTGTTCCTGGTGCTGCAACCTTCTCACACATTGGAAAGAGGTGGTGGAGGGTTGGTAGGTGAACTGCCCATTGTATACTGCTGCTGGTGTGTGGGTGAGTGGTACAATCTGGGGGTGTTGTTGGGAATGCAGGGAGAGTGTAATGGGATGAGTGGTGACGGTCTGCATCTTACCAGTCTACTTCTTCAGTTTAGTTTAGGTTAATTTCAGAGATACAGTGTGGAAACAGGCCATTCGTCCATTGAGTCCACACCACTATCCACCGGCCATTCACACTAATTCTTAGTTATACCACTCCTGCATCTACTCCCTACACACCAGGGGCAATTTACAGAGGGCCAATTAACCTACAAACCCGCACGTCTTTGGGATGTGGGAGGAAACCAGAGCACCCGGAGGAAACCCACACGGTCACAGGGAGAATACAAAACAGTACATCACAGGAACAGACACTTCAGCCCACACGATACCAATCTCCTCTGCCTGCACGTGATCCATATCCCTCCAGTCCCTGCATATCCACCTGCTTATCTAAACGCCACTATCGTATCTGCCTCCACCACCATCCCTGGCAGGCACCCACCACCCACTGTGTAAAACAATACTGTCATTGTTGCTGGGAAATCTCTTTGTGGTGAGGAGAAAGCTGAGTGCGTTCCTGCAGTGGAAGGAACGAGGTTGAGTGTTCAAAGTGGTGCGTAACTGGGTAGAGTATTGGACGTTAGCTGACACTCATCTTCATTATCTACATTAGATCAGTCTGAAGAAGGGTCTCGACCCGAAACGGCACCCATTCCTTCTCTCCTCAGATGCTGCCTGTCCCGCTGAGTTACTCCAGCATTTTGTGTCTACACTCATCTTCATTATCTTCAGGGAAAGACACAATCAAATTATGACTGAAGAAACAAGAGATAGCATTGGAAACATGGTCCAGAATCAGGTCCTGTATATTCTCCAACTAAACTGGACTCTGTAAGTGGTACACACTGCCTGGTCCATCACTGGTACTGACCTCACCACCATCGAAGGCCCATCACACACTGACCCCACCACCATCGAAGGGATCTACAGGAGGCACCAGCAGAGACCCACACCACCCTGGCCACACTCTCACTGACCCACACCACCCTGACCCACACCACCCTGGCCACACTCTCACTGACCCACACCACCCTGGCCACACTCTCACTGACCCACACCACCCTGGCCACACTCTCACTGACACACACCACCCTGACCCACACCACCCTGGCCACACTCTCACTGATCCACACCACCCTGGCCCCACTCTCACTGACCCACACCACCCTGACCCACACCACCCTGGCCACACTCTCACTGACCCACACCACCCTGGCCACACTCTCACTGACCCACACCACCCTGGCCACACTCTCACTGATCCCACACCACCCTGACCCACACCACCCTGGCCACACTCTCACTGACCCACACCACCCTGGCCACACTCTCACTGACCCACACCACCCTGGCCACACTCTCACTGACCCACACCACCCTGGCCACACTCTCACTGACCCACACCACCCTGGCCACACTCTCACTGACCCACACCACCCTGGCCACACTCTCACTGACCCACACCACCCTGGCCACACTCTCACTGACCCACACCACCCTGGCCACACTCTCACTGACCCACACCACCCTGACCCACACCACCCTGGCCACACTCTCACTGACCCACACCACCCTGACCACACTCTCACTGACCCACACCACCCTGACCACACTCTCACTGACCCACACCACCCTGGCCATACTCTCACTGACCCACACCACCCTGGCCACACTCTCACTGACCCACACCACCCTGGCCACACTCTCACTGACCCACACCACCCTGGCCACACTCTCACTGATCCCACACCACCCTGGCCACACTCTCACTGACCCACACCACCCTGGCCACACTCTCACTGACCCACACCACCCTGACCCACACCACCCTGGCCACACTCTCACTGACCCACACCACCCTGGCCACACTCTCACTGACCCACACCACCCTGGCCACACTCTCACTGACCCACACCACCCTGGCCACACTCTCACTGACCCACACCACCCTGGCCACACTCTCACTGACCCACACCACCCTGGCCACACTCTCACTGACCCACACCACCCTGGCCACACTCTCACTGACCCACAACACCCTGGCCACACTCTCACTGACCCACACCACCCTGACCCACACCACCCTGGCCACACTCTCACTGACCCACACCACCCTGACCACACTCTCACTGACCCACACCACCCTGAACACACTCTCACTGACCCACACCACCCTGGCCACACTCTCACTGACCCACACCACCCATGCCACACTCTCACTGACCCACACCACCCTGGCCACACTCTCACTGACCCACACCACCCTGGCCACACTCTCACTGATCCCACACCACCCTGACCCACACCACCCTGGCCACACTCTCACTGACCCACACCACCCTGGCCACACTCTCACTGACCCACACCACCCTGGCCACACTCTCACTGACCCACACCACCCTGGCCACACTCTCACTGACCCACCCCACCCTGGCCACACTCTCACTGACCCACACCACCCTGGCCACACTCTCACTGACCCACACCACCCTGGCCACACTCTCACTGACCCACACCACCCTGGCCACACTCTCACTGACCCACACCACCCTGACCCACACCACCCTGGCCACACTCTCACTGACCCACACCACCCTGACCACACTCTCACTGACCCACACCACCCTAACCACACTCTCACTGACCCACACCACCCTGGCCACACTCTCACTGACCCACACCACCCTGGCCACACTCTCACTGACCCACACCACCCTGGCCACACTCTCACTGACCCACACCACCCTGGCCACACTCTCACTGATCCCACACCACCCTGGCCACACTCTCACTGACCCACACCACCCTGGCCACACTCTCACTGACCCACACCACCCTGACCCACACCACCCTGGCCACACTCTCACTGACCCACACCACCCTGGCCACACTCTCACTGACCCACACCACCCTGGCCACACTCTCACTGACCCACACCACCCTGGCCACACTCTCACTGACCCACACCACCCTGGCCACACTCTCACTGACCCACACCACCCTGGCCACACTCTCACTGACCCACACCACCCTGGCCACACTCTCACTGACCCACACCACCCTGGCCACACTCTCACTGACCCACACCACCCTGGCCACACTCTCACTGACCCACACCACCCTGGCCACACTCTCACTGACCCACACCACCCTGGCCACACTCTCACTGACCCACACCACCCTGGCCACACTCTCACTGACCCACACCACTCTGGCCACACTCTCACTGACCCACACCACCCTGGCCACACTCTCACTGACCCACACCACCCTGACCACACTCTCACTGACCCACACCACCCTGGCCACACTCTCACTGACCCACACCACCCTGACCACACTCTCACTGACCCACACCACCCTGGCCACACTCTCACTGACCCACACCACCCTGGCCACACTCTCACTGACCCACACCACCCTGGCCACACTCTCACTGACCCACACCACCCTGACCACACTCTCACTGACCCACACTCTCACTGACCCACACCACCCTGGCCACACTCTCACTGACCCACACCACCCTGGCCACACTCTCACTGACCCACACCACCCTGACCCACACCACCCTGGCCACACTCTCACTGACCCACACCACCCTGGCCACACTCTCACTGACCCACACCACCCTGACCACACTCTCACTGACCCACACCACCCTGGCCACACTCTCACTGACCCACACCACCCTGGCCACACTCTCACTGACCCACACCACCCTGGCCACACTCTCACTGACCCACACCACCCTGGCCACACTCTCACTGACCCACACCACCCTGGCCACACTCTCACTTTTCCACACCACCCTGGCCACACTCTCACTGACCCACACCACCCTGGCCACACTCTCACTGACCCACACCACCCTGGCCACACTCTCACTGACCCACACCACCCTGGCCACACTCTCACTGACCCACACCACCCTGGCCACACTCTCACTGACCCACACCACCCTGACCACACTCTCACTGACCCACACCACCCTGACCACACTCTCACTGACCCACACCACCCTGACCACACTCTCACTGACCCACACCACCCTGGCCACACTCTCACTGACCCACACCACCCTGACCACACTCTCACTGACCCACACCACCCTGGCCACACTCTCACTGACCCACACCACCCTGACCACACTCTCACTGACCCACACCACCCTGGCCACACTCTCACTGACCCACACCACCCTGACCACACTCTCACTGACCCACACCACCCTGGCCACACTCTCACTGACCCACACCACCCTGGCCACACTCTCACTGACCCACACCACCCTGGCCACACTCTCACTGACCCACACCACCGTGACCACACTCTCACTGACCCACACTCTCACCGACCCACACCACCCTGACCACACTCTCACTGACCCACACCACCCTGGCCACACTCTCACTGACCCACACCACCCTGGCCACACTCTCACTGACCCACACCACCCTGGCCACACTCTCACTGACCCACACCACCGTGACCACACTCTCACTGACCCACACTCTCACCGACCCACACCACCCTGGCCACACTCTCACTGACCCACACCACCCTGGCCACACTCTCACTGACCCACACCACCCTGACCCACACCACCCTGGCCACACTCTCACTGACCCACACCACCCTGGCCACACTCTCACTGACCCACACCACCCTGACCACACTCTCACTGACCCACACCACCCTGGCCACACTCTCACTGACCCACACCACCCTGGCCACACTCTCACTGACTCACACCACCCTGGCCACACTCTCACTGACCCACACCACCCTGGCCACACTCTCACTGACCCACACCACCGTGACCACACTCTCACTGACCCACACCACCCTGACCACACTCTCACTGACCCACACCACCCTGACCACACTCTCACTGACCCACACCACCCTGGCCACACTCTCACTGACCCACACCACCCTGACCACACTCTCACTGACCCACACCACCCTGGCCACACTCTCACTGACCCACACCACCCTGACCACACTCTCACTGACCCACACCACCCTGGCCACACTCTCACTGACCCACACCACCCTGACCACATTCTCACTGACCCACACCACCCTGGCCACACTCTCACTGACCCACACCACCCTGGCCACACTCTCACTGACCCACACCACCCTGGCCACACTCTCACTGACCCACACCACCCTGACCACACTCTCACTGACCCACACTCTCACTGACCCACACCACCCTGGCCACACTCTCACTGACCCACACCACCCTGGCCACACTCTCACTGACCCACACCACCCTGACCCACACCACCCTGGCCACACTCTCACTGACCCACACCACCCTGGCCACACTCTCACTGACCCACACCACCCTGACCACACTCTCACTGACCCACACCACCCTGGCCACACTCTCACTGACCCACACCACCCTGGCCACACTCTCACTGACTCACACCACCCTGGCCACACTCTCACTGACCCACACCACCCTGGCCACACTCTCACTGACCCACACCACCCTGACCACACTCTCACTGACCCACACCACCCTGGCCACACTCTCACTGACCCACACCACCCTGACCACACTCTCACTGACCCACACCACCCTGGCCACACTCTCACTGACCCACACCACCCTGACCACACTCTCACTGACCCACACCACCCTGGCCACACTCTCACTGACCCACACCACCCTGGCCACACTCTCACTGACCCACACCACCCTGGCCACACTCTCACTGACCCACACCACCCTGGCCACACTCTCACTGACCCACACCACCCTGGCCACACTCTCACTGACCCACACCACCCTGGCCACACTCTCACTGACCCACACCACCCTGGCCACACTCTCACTGACCCACACCACCCTGGCCACACTCTCACTGACCCACACCACCCTGATCACACTCTCACTGACCCACACCACCCTGGCCACACTCTCACTGACCCACACCACCCTGGCAACACTCTCACTGACCCACACCACCCTGACCACACTCTCACTGACCCACACCACCCTGGCCACACTCTCATCTCACTGCCACCATCAGGAAGAAGGTCCAGGAGCCTGAAAACTGCAACGTCCAGGTTCAGACACAACTTGTTCCCAACAACAATCAGGCTATTAAACACTGCAACCAGCAACTGAACTACAAACTATGAACTATCTTGGTTGCAACTCGGGACTCTGGGCATTTGCTTTGCACTAATATGGGATGTTTTAATTAATTTATTGAAATTGTCATCTTAATTATGTAATCTTTGAGTACCGTGTTTACTAACCTGTTATGCTATTGCAAGTAAGAATTTTATTGTTCTGTTTTCTATACATTTGACAACTAAACACTCTTGGCTATGAGTCTGCCGGCACCTCATCATTTCCTCAGTCACCGGCCAACATCAACGATGGTGATTTTACCAGAGTATCTCCTCGAGGCCTGGTTTAAAGAGTATTGTGCACGGGGTCACGCTTAGGGTGGCCAACTTTCTAACTCCCAAATAAGGGAGCCGCCCACGCCCCATGTGACCTCACCCAGCCAGCGCGCCCGTGCTCCCGCTCCGCCAATGGCGGCCGCCCGGGCCGGGAGGCGGGTTGCAATGCAACCTCCGTCAGGCGAACAGACTCGGCCCCACTCCCCGAACACACTCCGTTAGCCTACACTGTCCGGGCCTACAGTGTCCAGGCCTACAGTGTCCAGGCCTACAGTGTACAGGCCTACAGTGTCCGGGCCTACAGTGTCCGGGTCTACAGCGTCCCCCGGGCCTACACTGTCCGGGCCTTCAGCAGCCCACGGGCCTACAGTGTCCGGGCCTACAGCGGCCACCGGGCCTTCAGTGTCCGGGCCTACAGTGTCTGGGCCTACAGTGTCCGGGCCTACAGTGTCCGGGCCCTACAGTGTCCGGGCCTACAGTGTCCGGGCCTACAGTGTCCGGGCCTACAGCGGC
This sequence comes from Rhinoraja longicauda, assembly GCF_053455715.1. Classification (NCBI taxonomy): domain Eukaryota; kingdom Metazoa; phylum Chordata; class Chondrichthyes; order Rajiformes; family Arhynchobatidae; genus Rhinoraja; species Rhinoraja longicauda. The sequence goes on from NC_135969.1 coordinate 45,319,199, forward strand.
CCCCGGGCCTTCAGTGTCCGGGCCTACAGTGTCCGGGCCTACCGTGTCCGGGCCTACAGTGTCCGGGCCTACAGTGTCCGGGCCTACAGTGTCCGGGCCTACAGTGTCTGGGCCTACAGTGTCCGGGCCTACAGTGCCCCCCGGGCCTAATACTGGACAAGGACAGTCCCATTCGGGACAAATCAATTTAGTCCAAAATACGGGATGTCCCGGCTGATACGGGACAGTTGGCAACCCTAGTCACGCCAGCTCAAGCTAAGCAAAGCTCGACCCTGAAAGCAGGTTCCCTGCGTCAGAACTGGCTGTGACATTCACTGCACACGGCTTCGGAGAACATAGAACAGTGCAGCACAGGAACAGGCCCTTCGGCCCCTAATGTCTGTGCTGAACGTGATGTCATCATAAACTAATCTCTTCAAAAGGTCATAAGGTCATAAGTGATAGGAGCAGAATTAGGCCATTCGGCCCATCAAGTCTACTCCACCATTCAATCATTGGCTGATCTATCTCTCCGTCCTAACCCCATTCTCCTGCCTTCTCCCCTAACCCCTGACACCCGTACTAATCTTCTCTGCCAGCTTCTTCTGAAACTGAAGGCAATATGTGGCAGAGTGGAGATGCCAAGGTCAGAGAGTCATAGAGTGATACAGCGTGGAAACAGGCCCTTCGGCCCAAAATGCCCACACCGGCCAGCACATAATGGAAGGTAATGGAATGTAAGGTGTGGGAAACAAGCTGGAGAAGGTTAGAGGGGTTGTGTCCTGCAGGGTCCCCAGGCCATGGGAAGAGTCAACAAGGTCTACGGAGGATGTAACCCTTCACTGGTGTGAGCACAACACTGCTCCACATTGCTCACAGCTAGTCTCACGGTCAGACACTACACCATTATTCCTCCTCACTGACCCACTGTAGACATTGTTCAATGCATCACACCCACACACTGGTTTTTAATATTTAAGGGCAAAAATATCATTTCCCCAGGGAGGACATGTCAAAGACTGGAGGGCATAGCTTGAAGCTGAGAGGGACAAAGAATTGGATATTCTCTCTTGGGTCTGAGATGAACAGCTCCCCTGCCTTGTACATGTATCTCTCTGGGATCCGTCATAAGGTCATAGTGATAGCAGCAGAATTAGGCCACTCGGCCCATCGAGTCTACTCCGCCATTCAATCATGGGTGATCTCTGCCTCATAATCCCATTTTCCTGCCTTCTCCCCATAGCCCTTGGCTCCCATTCTAATCAAGACTTTGGCTATCTCTGCCTTAAAAATATCCACTTTATCTGTTTAGCATGGACATTGTGGGCCGAAGGGCCTGTTCCTGTGCGGCACTGTTCTATGCTCTATGTTCAAGCAACCAAAGGAAGGGGAAGATAAGCATAGCAGCGAGCTGTAGAACTGGCTCTTAACTGGTGGGAATCACAGCCAGTTGATCAATCATCGATCATTGTGGCTTTTGTGCCCTGCAGCTACACGATTCTACCATTTGCTAGCATTTTTGTTTCGCTAGCATTGAAATGCTAGCATTTATTTTGAGAAGGCTTGAATACAAAAACAGGGATGTAATGCTGAGGCTGTATAAGGCGCTGGTCAGGCCGCATTTGGAATATTGTGAGCAATTCTGGGCCCCATATCTGAGGAAGGATGTGCTGGCTCTGGAGAGGGTCCAGAGGAGGTTTACAAGAATGATCCCAGGAATGAGTGGGTTAACCTATGATGAGCGTTTGTCTGCACTGGGCCTGCACTCGCTGGAGTTTAGAAGAATGAGGGGGGGGACCTCATTGAAACGTACAGAATAGTGAAAGGCCTGGATAGAGTGGATGTGGAGAGGATGTTTCCACTAGTGGGAGAGTCTAGGACTAGAGGTCACAGCCTTAGAATTAAAGGACGTTCTTTTTAGACAATGGACAATAGGTGCAGGAGTAGGCCATTGGGCCCGAGCCAGCACCGCCATCCAATGTGATCATGGCTGATCATTCTCAATCAGTACCCGGTTCCTGCCTTCTCCCCATACCCCCTGACTCCGCTATCCTTAAGAGCTCTATCTAGCTCTCTTTTGAATGCATTCAGAGAATTGGCCTCCACTGCCTTCTGAGGCAGAGAATTCCACAGATTTACAACTCTCTGACTGAAAAAGTTTTTCCTCATCTCCGTTCTAAATGGCCTACCCCTTATTCTTAAACTGTGGCCCATGTTTCTGGACTCCCCCAACATTGGGAACATGTTTCCTGCCTCTAACGTGTCCAACCCCTTAATAATCTGTTTCAATAAGATTCCCTCTCATCATTCTAAATTCCAGATTTTGGAAGGAGATGAGGCGAAATTTCTTTAGTCAGAAGGTGGTGAATCTGTGGAATTCCCTGCCACAGGAGGCTGTGTGGGCCAAGTCAGTGGATATATTTAAGGCAAAGATAGATAGATTCTTGATTAGTACGGGTGATAGAGGCGATGGGGAGAAGGCAGGCGAGTGGGGTTAGGAGGGAGAGTTAGATCGGCCATGATTGAATGGTGGAGTAGAGTTGATGGGCCGAGTGGCCTAATTCTGCTCCTATCATTTCGATTCCCAGGTCTGCTCGTTAACACTCGGGTAACGGACTGCTCTGTTGTTGAAGGCAGTTGCTGCTCGTTTGTGTGAATCTCAGGCTGGATGTTTCAACGATGTTGCTAGGACTCGAAAGCCTGAACTATAAGAAGAAGTTGGGCAGTCTAGGACTTTATTCCTTGGAGTGCAGAAGGATGAGGAGTAGGGTCGCCAATTGTCCCGTATTAGCCGAGACATCCCATATTTTGGGCTAAATTAGTTTGTCCCGTACGGGACCGCCCTTGTCCCGTATGGGACCGCCCTTGTCCCGTATTAGCTCCCGCTACACCAATGGCGGCCGCCCGGGCTGGGAATCCTACGCAACCCATCTCCCGGCCCGGGCGGCCGCCATTGGTGGAGCGGGAGCACGTGGCCGCTGGATGGGCGAGGTCACGTGGGGCGCAGGGCGGTGACGTCACCCTTTGTCCCGTATTTGGGAGTGAGGAAGTCGGCAACCCTAATGAGGGGTGATCTTGTGGAGGTGTATAAAATCATGAAACGAATATATAGGGTGAATGCACACCCTAGCGTCTTTTACCCAGAGTAGGGGAATCAAGAACCAGAGGACATAGGCTTCAGGCGAGAGGGGAAAGGTTTAATTGTAACTTGAAGGGCAACTTTGTCATGCAGAGGGTGGTGGGGTGTATGGAACGAGTGCCAGCGGAGGCACTAAAACAACATTTAATATATATTTGGACAGCTCCATGAATAGGAACGGTTTAGAGGGCTATGGTGAATAAGACTAGTTTACAGGAGGGGTCTTGCTCGGTGTGGATGTTGGGTGGAAAGGCTTGTATCTGTGCTGTGTGACTCCATGAAGCTCAGAATCTCAATCTAGAGGCAGCAGCCAACTTCTGAGTTCAGACAACACAGAGACTACACGGAGACTACACGGAGACCACACGGACACTACACGGACACTACACGGAGACCATACGGAGACCACACGGAGACCACATGGAAACCACATGGAGACCACACGGACACTACACGGAGACGACACGGAAACTACATGAAAGTTGGAAGGGAGAAGGGGCAGGCAAAGCCTATTCTCTAAAGTGGTGCAGCGGTAGAGTTGCTGCCTCACAGCACCAGAGACCAGGGTTCCATCCTGACTGCGGGTGTTGTCTGTACGGAGTTTGTACGCTCGCCCTGTGAACACATGCGTTTTCTCCGGGTGATCCGGTTTCCTCCCACACTCCAAGGACATACAGGTTTGTAGGTTAATTGGCTTCTGTAAAAATTGTAAATTGTCCCTAATGTGTAGGATAGTGCTAGTGTACGGGGTGATCGCTGGTTAGCATGGATTCGGAGGGCCGAAGGGCCTGTTTCCGCACTTTATCTCCAATGTGGAAGCATTGGAGATCATTTTTCAATGTTCTATAGATTCAGGATCAGTTCCTGTGGATTGGAGGATAGCAAATGTTATCCCACTTTTTAAGAAAGGAGGGAGAGAGAAAACGGGTAATTATAGACCAGTTAGTCTGACATCAGTGGTGGGGAAGATGCTGGAGTCAATTATAAAAGACGAAATTGCTGAGCATTTGGATAGCAGTAACGGGATCATTCCGAGTCAGCATGGATTTACGAAGGGGAAATCATGCTTGACAAATCTACTGGAATTTTTTGAGGATGTAACTAGGAAAATTGACAAGGGAGAGTCAGTGGATGTGGTGTACCTCGACTTTCAGAAAGCCTTCGACAAGGTCCCACATAGGAGATTAGTGGGCAAAATTAGGGCACATGGTATTGGGGGTAGGGTACTGACATGGATAGAAAATTGGTTAACAGACAGAAAGCAAAGAGTGGGGATAAATGGGTCCCTTTCGGAATGGCAGGCAGTGACCAGTGGGGTACCGCAAGGTTCGGTGCTGGGACCCCAGCTATTCACGATATACATTAATGACTTAGACGAAGGGATTAAAAGTACCATTAGCAAATTTGCAGATGATACTAAGTTGGGGGGTAGTGTGAATTGTGAGGAAGATGCAATAAGGCTGCAGGGTGACTTGGACAGGTTGTGTGAGTGGGCGGATACATGGCAGATGCAGTTTAATGTAGATAAGTGTGAGGTTATTCACTTTGGAAGTAAGAATAGAAAGGCAGATTATTATCTGAATGGTGTCAAGTTAGGAGGAGGGGGAGTTCAACGAGATCTGGGTGTCCTAGTGCATCAGTCAATGAAAGGAAGCATGCAGGTTCAGCAGGCAGTGAAGAAAGCCAATGGAATGTTGGCCTTCGTAACAAGAGGAGTTGAGTATAGGAGCAAAGAGGTCCTTCTACAGTTGTACCGGGCCCTGGTGAGACCGCACCTGGAGTACTGTGTGCAGTTTTGGTCTCCAAATTTGAGGAAGGATATTCTTGCTATGGAGGGCGTGCAGCGTAGGTTCACTAGGTTAATTCCCGGAATGGCGGGACTGTCGTATGTTGAGAGGCTGGAGCGATTGGGCTTGTATACACTGGAATTTAGAAGGATGAGGGGGGATCTTATTGAAACATATAAGATAATTAGGGGATTGGACACATTAGAGGCAGATAACATGTTCCCAATGTTGGGGGAGTCCAGAACAAGGGGCCACAGTTTGAGAATAAGGGGTAGGCCATTTAGAACGGAGATGAGGAAGAACTTTTTCAGTCAGAGGGTGGTGAAGGTGTGGAATTCTCTGCCTCAGAAGGCAGTGGAGGCCAGTTCGTTGGATGCTTTCAAGAGAGAGCTGGATAGAGCTCTTAAGGATAGTGGAGTGAGGGGGTATGGGGAGAAGGCAGGAACGGGGTACTGATTGAGAGTGATCAGCCATGATCGCATTGAATGGCGGTGCTGGCTCGAAGGGCTGAATGGCCTACTCCTGCACCTATTGTCTATTGTCTATTGTCTATGTCAAAAAGTCTAAAGTAAAAGCTGGATACAGGTTCTTGAAAGGCACATGGCTGGACAACGGCCAGAGATGTCTGAGGAAGGGCCCCGACCCAAAACGTCACCTATCCACGTTCTCCACAGATGCTGCCTGACCCGCTGAGTTACTCCAGCACTCTGTGAAACGTCACCTATCCATGTTCTCCAGAGATGCTGCCTGACCCGCTGAGTTACTCCAGCACTTTGGGTCTTATTTTGCCAAAGAACTAAATAGTGCTACCCTGCATGGAGGTACAAGTACAGTGGGGCTTCATTTTAATTCCTGTAGCACCCATTATAGACAATAGACAATAGACAATAGGTGCAGGAGGAGGCCATTCGGTCCTTCGAGCCAGCACTGCCATTCAATGTGATCATGGCTGATCATTCTCAATCATTGAAGCAGTTTTCGTGAGCTGGTGCCCTCTCAATAATCAGGGACTTAATGCTTCCCGCTGACACAACAGAACAAGTGAACAAGAATGGGACTGGTGAGGTTATCGTGTGTATTGATTGACCGGGCAAACAGCTGTTTTTCACATTCCAACCGTTCATGAAAAAAATATCCTTTGTGGAGCTATTTCATGCACTCCAAAATCTATTTTTCATATAGTTGAGATTACGAGCATGTATCAAATGCTGCTTGATCCACGTGAGCTGCCTGAAGGCTGCTATTATAACCTGCTTCATCTAGAGTGGATGAAGTTTCCTCCATCCCCGATATAAAATTACAAATTCAATTCAACTCTGCAACGCACAAAGCCTGTACTGAATGGCAAATAAATAGATCTCAGAGACGTTAATACCATAATCCAATCAAGAGGTTCAGATAACCTGAACCATACAAGAAAACAAAGCTATTTTAGTTCTCCAAAGCAATAATAAATCTTAACCCTACAAGACTGCCCTGGACTTTACTTCTGCACTTGCTATCAAATAACTGGAGGTGCCACGATTATTTATCAGTAACATTCATTTCCTTGTCTGGATGCCATTCCCATATCAATTCAGCCTGAATATACTTATCTTTCCTCAATAGCAACCTAGAGAGCTCTAGCTGGGGATACAAGAGACTACAGATGCAGGAGTCCAGGGCAAACCACAAAGTGCTGGAGGAACTCAGTGGGTCAGGCAGTATCTGTGGAGGGAATGGACAGGCAGTGTTTCAGGTCGAGACCCTTGAGTTTAGTTTAGTTTAGAGATACAGCGTGGAAACAGGCTCTTCACGATCGAACAGCCCGACCAACAAACCCCACACACTAACGCTATCCTACACACACTAGGGACAATTTACAACCGTACCTGTTAGCTTCAATCTCCCCATGAAACTCCTTTTAGACTTTAGTGATACAGCGTGGAACCTGTTTGTGGCAACCAGCAATCACCCGTACACTACTTCTGCCCCTTGGGACAATTTACAGAAACTAAGTAACCTACAAAGCTGCACGTCCATGGGGTGTGGGAGGAAACCGGAGATCCTGGGAAAACCCACGCAGGTCACGGGGAGAACGTACACTGTATCACTCTGTGACTCTATGAAGGGCCTGTTTCCACACTGTATCACTCTGTGACTCTATGAAGGGCCTGTTTCCACACTGTATCACTCTGTGACTCTATGAAGGGCCTGTTTCCACACTGTATCACTCTGTGACTCTATGTTTCCACACTGTATCACTCTGTGACTCTATGAAGGGCCTGTTTCCACGCTGTATCACTCTGTGACTCTATGAAGGGCCTGTTTCCACACTGTATCACTCTGTGACTCTATGAAGGGCCTGTTTCCACACTGTATCACTCTGTGACTCTGTGCAGCCATGCATGTGTAAGTACACAAGGACGTTCCAGTGAAAGTGTGAATGGCTCATTAACACAGTCATTGTTCCCCTGATCACCCTCTTTGGTACTTGGATAACTATGGTGATGATACTGTACGATACGATAGAACTTTATGTAATCCAAGAGGGCAATTGGTCTGGCAACAGTCATAAAACACAACAAGATACATGAAAGATGAAGTTATAGTGACGAGTGGAAAGTCTAGGATTGGGCATGTGCAAAGATTGGGGAGAGGAGGAGGGAGGGGGGTTGGGATGAGGGGGGAGGAGAGTCAGTGTCAGTCTCAGTCTACCCCATGACAGAAGGGGGAGGAATTGTTACAGTTTGATAGCCACAGGGAAGAAGGATCTCCTGTGTCGTTCTGTGCTGCATCTTGGTGGGACCAGTCTGTTGCTGAAGGTGCTCCTCAGGTTGACCAGCGTGTCAGTGTCTCCAGCTCATACATGCCACCAAATGGTGGCACAACAGTAGACTGGCTGCCTTACAGCACCAGAGACCTGGGTTCCATCCTGACCATGGATGTTGTCTGTACAGAGTTTGTACATTCTCCCTGTGACCACTGAGGTTTCTCTGGGTGCTCTGGTTTCCTCCCACATCCCCAAGACATGCACGTTTGTAGGTTAATTAGTCCACTGACTTGGCCTCCGCAGCCTTCTGTGGCAAAGAATTCCACAGATTCACCACCCTCTGACTAAAGAAATTCCTCCTCATCTCCTTCCTAAAAGAACGTCCTTTAATTCTGAGGCTGTGACCTCTAGTCCTAGACTCTCCCACTAGTGGAAACATCCTCTCCACATCCACTCTGTCCAAGCCTTTCACTATTCTGTACGTTTCAATGAGGTCCCCCACTAATTCTTCTAAACTCCAGCGAGTACAGGCCCAGTGCTGACAAACGCTCATCATAGATTAACCTGCCACATACTCCGCTACCTCCAGTTTAAATTCCATTTGGAATATTTTGGAGGACCAAGAACCAAGAATCAAGAACCCACTCATTCCTGGGATCATTCTTGTAAACCTCCTCTGTACCCTCTCCAGAGCCAGCACATCCTTCCTCAGATATGGTGTTCAAAACTGCTCACAATACTCCACATGCGGCCTGACCAGCGCCTTATAGAGCCTCAGCATTACATCTCCGTTTTTGTATTCTAGCCCTCTTGAAATAAATGCTGGCATTAAGTTTGTTTTCTTTACCACTGATTCAACTTGCAGATTCGCTTTTTGGGAATCCTGCACAAGCACTCCCAAATCCCTTTGCTCCTCCGATTTCTGAATTCTCTCCCCATTTAGAAAACAGTCTATGCCATTATTCCTACCACCAAAATGCATGACTCCACACTTTGCTACACTATATTCCATCTGCCACTTCTCTGCCCACTCTCCCAACCTGTCCAAGTCCTTCTGCAGAGTTCCTGCTTTCTCTACACTACCTGCCCTTCCATCTATTTCCGTATCATCTGCAAACATGGCCTCAAAGCCTTCAATCCCCTCGTCCAAATCATTAATATACAACGTGAAGAGTAGCGGCCCCAGCACCGAGCCCTGCAGAACTCCGCTAGTCACTGGCAGACAACCAGAAAAATCCCCCTTTATTGCCACTCTTTGTCTTCTGCCATCCAGCCAACCTGCTATCCACACCAGTATCTGCCCTTTGGTACCATGGCTATCATCTTCCTCAACAGCCTCACGTGTGGCACCTTATCAAAGGCTTTCTGAAAATCTAAGTAAACAACATCTACTGACTCTCCTTTGCCTGTCCTGCTATTTACTTCTTCAAAGAATTCCTGCTAATTTGTCAAGCAAGACCTCCCCTTCACAAAGCCATGCTGACTTCCGCCTATTTTATCATGAACTTCTAGGTACTCTGTGACCTCATCCTTTATAACGGACTCTAAAATCATCTCTGGAGAGAAGGAATGGGTGACGTTTGGGCCGAGACCCTTCTTCAGACTGAGAGTCAGAGGAGAGGGAAACTAGAGATATGGAAGGGTGAGGTGTGAAAACGAGAGATCAAAGAGGAACAAAGCTCAAGGAAAATGTAGAATAGATCATTGTTAGCAAAGGGAAGGTGACAACGAGGCATAAAATGTAAGATTTAATCAGGAGGACAGTCAGACTGGTCAGAGAACTGGGATGGGGAGGGATGGAGAGAGAGAGAGAAAGCAAGGGTTACTTGAAGTGAGAAGTCAATATTCACACTGCTGTTTAACTACTTAACTTTGGTGAAAGAGAAACGTAAAAACAATCCTAATGTTGAAATTTGAGCAACTTATACCCCTGCCAAAATCCACAGAGAAAGTACATTTTCTCAACATTTAAAATACAAAGAAATGAGGAACCTTGAGAACAATGTGCTCCCTCCCATTCCACTGTCATTCGGCAATCAGTCATGTACAAAACCATCATCAATACTTAATTTGAAGAAAAGATCACTAGCAATGGGTGGTTTGAAAACAGAGTCATCATTTTAGATTATTTTCCTCCCACTTTTCCTATATTCTTCAATTGCAAATAGTGGATATTAGGACGGATATTCGAGTGTGATAATGTGGAAAGTAACGATGGATATCAACATGGAACAGTGCCACAAGCTGACAACTGGGAGATTAATCTGCTGCTGTTGTAGGAAGGAACTGCAGATGCTGGCTTCGACCGAGGATAGGCACAAAAAGCTGGAGTAACTCAGCGGGACAGGCTTCTTGTAGGTAGAGTAATCAAGATTCATACCACTGGGTTATAAGCTGCCCAAGCGAAATATGAGATGCTGTATGCTACTGATGTTTCCAGTACTGAACAGAAAGTGACGTTTCCAAAAGAAACTGGAGACATCTCTTTTTCCCCCCAACAAATGAAATGTCTGGCAGCTACCTGAATATATCACCAAAACAAGCCTCATCTACCATCCTCTGCTCTATCTGCTCTCCATCTTTACTGCCTCCAACACACCTGGGTTAATTATACAAAAACCTTGCTTCTTCATCTTCCAACAGTTGAACCTGTTCAGCAAAACCTCTCCCAGGGGCGTACCTATCCTCTTTTGACCATTCCAACACTTCTGCTCCAGTCTCTCTGGAGTTCTGTCAGTAGAGTCACAGAGTGATGCAGCGTTGTAACAGGCCCTTCAGCCCAACTTGCCCATACCGGCCAACATGTCCCAGCTACACTAGTCCCACCTGCCTGCATTTGGTCCATATCCCTCCAAACCTGTCCAATCCATGTACCTGTCCAACTGTTTCTTAAACGATGGGATAGTCCCTGCCTCAACTACCTCCTCTGGCAGCTCGTTCCATACACCCACCACCCTTGTGGTAATGGAAACATTACTTAATGTAAATAAGTAATGTAAACTCTGAACAACGTGAATCGAGCTGACATTCATGAACAAGAGGGAAGCTTCTCCCCTCTTCTACACAGGACTAGCGAGCATTTAGCCCAGCAACATCCCACAACATCAAACCGACCTCAAACACAGGAGAAATGCATGCATGGAATTGGGTGCCGTGATTTATGTACAAACTAGAACAATCCAAGTGAAGCAAGTATCGAGGGCACACGTTAGTCTGCTGTATAATTGGATTGAATATCACGCACCATTGTTCCTTCTGCTGAAACCCACAACCAGATGAATTCCCCATTCATGCAAAAATAATGTGCAATGTGGAAATATTGGAATATAGACACTCCTCAGCTTACGATGGTGTTATGTTCCGAGAAAACCATCGCAAACCGAAAATATCGTGAGTGGAAATGCATAGTAATACACGTGCGTGATCACGAGCGGCGACTCGCTACACCGACGGCCGTTTGCACCATCGCAAGGTCGAGCTATCGCAAATGGAAGCATCATAAGCCGGGCAGCACCTGTAACCCAGCTGATCACCTGATCTGAAACATCATTCAAATACTTCATGCATTTGCAATAACCAATTTCCCACAGATTCCAACTTGCAAACTGTAATTATCAATGATGAATAATTAACGTGATGGAACGGTAGGTATATCTTTCAATCTATTTTCTAGGATGGAAGCAAGTAAAGATGATTTACCCTTCTTCCAGCCTCATTGTTATGCATGTTCATAAATGTCCTGGCACTGTCATAAGTTCCTTTCTGGAAGATCTTCTCCCGTTCCCTGGCATCCACGAACTCCTTGGCAAACCTGTAGCCGTACTCCACGTTATCCCCACAGCCGCCCCATAACCAGTCCCGAGGTAAATCCTTGGGTCTCGCCGCTCGACTACAGCCGCAGGTAGCCAGCTCTCCCTCCCGACACGCACGGCTGATGGCGTGCACCACTCCCGCTGCCGACACCCCGTACGTGAACGCCGTCTCCCGGCTCCCTGGGGGAAAACACACACGTGTGGAACCATAAATCACCCGCCAGCATTGCATTCAAACAGCAAGACTAATTCAAACTCAGTTTAATAACATACATCCTACATGGTGGCACGGTGGCACAGCGGTAGAGTTACATAGAAACATAGAAGCACTATCATATGTTGAAAGACTGGAGCGACTGGGCTTGTATACACTGGAATTTAGAAGGATGAGAGGGGATCTTATCGAAACGTATAAGATTATTAAGGGGTTGGACACGTTAGAGGCAGGAAACATGTTCCCAATGTTGGGGGAGTCCAGAACAAGGGGCCACAGTTTAAGAATAAGGGGTAGGCCATTTAGAACTGAGATGAGGAAAAACTTTTTTAGTCAGACAGTTGTGAATCTGTGGAATTCTCTGCCTCAGAAAGGAGTGGAGGCCAATTCTCTGAATGCATTCAAGAGAGAGCTGGATAGAGCTCTTAAGGATAGCGGAGTCAGGGGGTATGGGGAGAAGGCAGGAACGGGGTACTGATTGAGAATGATCAGCCATGATCACATTGAATGCTGTGCTGGCTCGAAGGGCCGAATGGCCTCCTCCTGCACCTATTGTCTATTGTCTATTGTCTAAAATAGGTGCAGGAGTAGGCCATTTGGCCCTTCGAGCCTGCATCGCCATTCAATATGATCATGGCTGATCATCCAACTCAGTATCCCGTACCTGCCTACTCTCCATACCCCCTGATCCCTTTAGCCACAAGGGCCACATCTAACTCCCTCTTAAATATAGCCAATGAACTGGCCTCAACTACCTTCTGTGGCAGAGAATTCCACAGATTCACCACTCTCTGTGTGAAAAAAAAGTTCTCATCTCGGTCCTAAAAGACTTCCCCCTTATCCTTAAACTGTGACCCCTTGTTCTGGACTTCCCCAAGTTGCTGCCTTACAGCGAATGCAGCGCCGGAGACTCGGGTTCGATCCTGACTACGGGCGCTGTCTGTACGGAGTTTGTACGTTCTCCCCGTGACCTGCGTGGGTTTTCTCCAAGATCTGCAGTTTCCTCCCACACTCCAAAGAATGGACATGTGCTGGCATGTCAGCTCAGAGCAACGGAACCAAAGTAGGTGAACAATTTGCAAACTATTCACAGAGTTTTAACAATAACATTCTAACTGAGATGTCCCCGGTAAATTGAAACAATTGACAAAATGGAATGAGTGCTTAAGAACAATTTGCAGTCTTATCCTGAAAGATCTTTTGAGCATTGCCGTAGTGAGAATGGTGTGTATCTAGGGTTGCCAACTTCCTCACTCCCAAATAAGGGACAAAGGGCGACGTCACCGCCCCGCGCCCCACGTGACCACGCCCAGCCAGTGGCCACGTGCTCCCGCTCCTCCAATGGCGTAGCCATTGGTGGAGCGGGAGCACGTGGCCGCTGGCTGGGCGAGGTCACGTGGGGCGCGGGGTGGTGACGTCACCCTTTGTTCCTTATTTGGGAGTGAGGAAGTTGGCAACCCTACTAATACGGGACAAGGGCGGTCCCGTACGGGACAAACTAATTTAGCCCAAAATACGGGATGTCCCGGCTAATACGGGACAGTTGGCGACCCTATCTGTACCACAGGTAGTTAATGCACCTCAGAGCACCATTGGCAATCTGGGTGTAAGTTGTATTCAGTATTACCCACCGCACACAGAAGTCTAATTCTGGCTCAGATTTCTACTCAGGCCCAGTGCTTATCATCTGTCATGAAAGCCTCAATCAGTTAGGAAGCAATCCATGTGAAAGTCTTTCATAAATTCATGAACGGTAAATAGTGTTGTTTTATTGTTACAGTTGAAAATATATTTGCAGTTGTACAGGGCCCTAGTGAGACCGCACCTGGAGTACTGTGTGCAGTTTTGGTCTCCAAATTTGAGGAAGGATATTCTTGCTATTGAGGGCGTGCAACGTAGGTTTACTAGGTTAATTCCCAGAATGGCGGGACTATCATATGTTGAAAGACTGGAGCGACTAGGCTTGTATACACTGGAATTTAGAAGGATGAGAGGGGATCTTATCGAAACGTATAAGATTATTAAGGGGTTGGTCTCGTTAGAGGCAGGAAACATGTTCCCAATGTTGGGGGAGTCCAGAACAAGGGGCCACAGTTTGAGAATAAGGGATAGGCCATTTAGAACGGAGATGAGGAAAAACTTTTTCAGTTAGAGAGTTGTGAATCTGTGGAATTCTCTGCATCAGAAGGCAGTGGAGGCCAATTCTCTGAATGCATTCAAGAGAGAGCTAGATAGAGCTCTTAAGGATAGCGGAGTCAGGGGGTATGGGGAGAAGGCAGGAACGGGGTACTGATTGTGGATGATCAGCCATGATCACATTGAATGGCGGTGCTGGCTCGAAGGGCCGAATGGCCTACTCCTGCACCTATTGTCTATTGTCTATTGTCTATATTTTTATTGGACAAAGATAAGGATTTTAATCAGTCTTATACACTCCTGGCAACCCAGATTTTAATAAATGAATCTGACATTCATGGTCTTTCAGAACAAGATACTGACACATTGACACACTGTAGTAAATTGCATGGAAGATTTTTTTTTTTTAATTTAAAAACATTTAAAATTTGCCCACTAGACTCCTTCCAAAAATGATTCTGGTCCTTTTAGAAGATGTACAGGGAGGATGAAGGCTGCAGGATGTGTTAATTCCCCCACGAATGGGGCCATTGTTGTGGGTAAAGATTCCAGCGTATGTTTTAGTTTATCTTTAGTTTTGTATTATGGGGGGGGGGGACTTTTAAAATCTCTTTCCCCGATGGAGATGCAACCTTTTTCCGGGTTGTATCTCCGCCTGCACTGCGGCTTAACATTGGGGAGTTGGCGGGCTATTGCTGGGACCTCAGGAGCTCCAACCGCAGGAGCCTGCGGACTTAACATCTCAAAACTGGCGATCCCTTTGCCAGGGGTCGACCTTGGAGGCTCCAACCGCGCGCGAGGGCCTGCGGACTTTCACAACGTGGAGCTCGCGGTCCCTGGTTAGCGAGCGACTTTGGGAGCTCCAAGCTGCAAGAGCCTCGACTGCCCTGACCGCGGGAGCTTCGATCGCCCCGACGTGGGAGCTTTGATCCCGACGTGGGGGACTGCGGATGATTCGACTGCCCCAACCGCGGGAGAAAAGGAGGAAAGAAGATAAAACTTTATTGCCTTCCATCACAGCGGGGAATGTGGAGGAGTCGCTGTGATGGATGTTTATGTCACATTTTTATGTCTTGTTGCTTTTTTTGGTATGACTGTATGGCAAACCAAATTCCTCGTATGTTGCAAAACATACTTGGCTAATAAATTACAATTATAATTATGATTTATTCAGAGGGTGGTGAATCTGTGGAATTCTTTGCCACAGAAGGCTGCGGAGGCTAAGTCAGTGGATATTTCTAAGGCAGAGATAGATAGATTCTTGATTAGTATGTTTGTCAGAGGTTATGGGGAGAAGACAGGAGAATGGGGTTAGGAGGGGGAGAGAAATCAGCCATGATTGAATGGGGGAGTAGACTTGATGGGCCGAATGGCTTAATTCTACTATTTCTTATGACCTTATGTAATTTACAACTAAAAAGAACTGCGGAAAATAGATTTCCCTACATTTGACGTTACACAAACTTTGACACATGTTTGTTTGACACAAGGTGAAATGAACGGAATTATCGACCAAAAGACATCGGTGAATTAAATGCAGCACAAAAACAAGTCAGCTAGAGAAAAGAACACAAACTAAACTCTCCTGCACACTGGTGCAATAACATAATACAGTTTTTACTGCAAAATGTTTGAAAAGGTTGGCAGTGATAAAAGTCTAGATTAACTTTTCACTTGTCATTTTAACCCAAGCATATTAAATGGAATTAAACACGACTCTGGTGCAACCAAGGAGTTTGTTTGTTGGTTGAAACATAGAAAATAGGTGCAGGAGGAGGCCATTTGGCTCTTTGAGCCAGCACCGCCATTCATTGTGATCATGGCTGATCATCCACAATCAGTAACCCGTACCTGCCTTCTCCCCATATCCCTTGATTCCACTAGCCCCTAGAGCTCTATCTATCTCTCTTTTTAATTCATCCAGTCAATTGGCCTCCACTGCCTTCTGTGGCAGAGAATTCCACAAATTCACAACTCTCTGGGTGAAAAAAAGTTCCTTCTCACTTCAGTTTTAAATGGCCTCCCCTTTATTCTTGGACTGTGGCCCCTGGTTCTGGACTCGCCCAACATTGGGAACATTTTTCCTGCATCGAGCTTGTCCAGTCCTTTTAGGAAGGATCAGATGCAAAAGGGAAGCCGAGAGGCTATGAGGGGTTCCACGTGGGAGAATGCAACTTGAAAGCAAGCTGGTACCAATGATTTTCAGCTGACCAAAGCTGGATGGTAATTAGCCCGAGGCATCTTGCCTGGAGAACAACAGGACAGCCAAAGCCAAAATAAAAAGTAATAAAAATTCCAAGATCATACAAAACAGAAATGAAATTGGTCTGAGTCATTGTGCCAGATTTTGCACAAGACAAGAGGGATGGGCGATATCTGATGATACTTCTCATCTGTGTGCGGTTTCAAGTGGCCTTCAAATGCAAGCTGTGATGGGAGTCATCGTGATTCCCAATACTTCAAAAATGAGACAACATCTCTTGTGTTGTGAGACACTGGCCAGAAATAGAGTTGGGATCTGTAGCTGTGAAGAACATACCTCCTGCCTGGGATTAGCTGCACTTTTCAATGGCAATGTTTAATGGATTAAAAAATGCTGAGGATAATTAAGATGAAAATTGGTTTGACTGGATAATGTGTTTCCATAGCAGCGGTTTCAGACTAGAAAGGCTTCTTGCCCTTTATAAAAAGGCTTGAATATATACGGCTTCTTTCAGGACTCGAGGACATTCCAAGGCCTTTCAACCTCTGAGTTCTATCTCTTGGAGTGTAGTCCTTGCACTAAAGTGGGAAATAGGGAGCCAGTGAAGGCCACTGTAGCAATGTGATCAATAGACAATAGACAATAGGTGCAGGAGGAGGCCATTTGGCCCTTCGAGCCAGCACTGCCATTCAATGTGATCATGAGTGGATAATGAGGATTTCTTTTGTGACATTAATTGAAGGACAAAGATTTAATGCAATTGTCAAACCAAGTTGGTACAGTTGACCAGTCCATATACGCAAAACTTTGTAAGTGTAGGAAGGAACTGCAGACTCAGCGGGACTCAGCGAGAAGAAACTTCTCTAGATAGAAGCAATGGGTGACGTTTCAGTTCGAGACCCTTCTTCAGACTGGAGAATTTCAGACTTCAGACTTCAGTCTGAAGAAGGGTCTCGATCCAAAACATCTCCCATTCCTTCTATCCAGAGATGCTGCCTGTCCCACTGAGTTACTCCAGCATTTTATGTAAAGCTTTGGATGAATGGTTCAGAAAATTCCATTTCAATTACAAATATGTACAACAGAATCACACAATACTGTACATGCTGATCTCCCCAAACATGCGGGCTGACCTGCTGAGAATTCACAGCGCTTTCTGTTGTAGACAATAGACAATAGGTGCAGGAGTAGGCCATTCGGCCCTTCGAGCCAGCACCGCCATTCAATGTGATCATGGCTGATCATTCTCAATCAGTACCCCATTCCTGCCTTCTCCCCATACCCCCCGACTCCGCTATCCTTAAGAGCTCTATCTAGCTCTCTCTTGAATGTATTCAGAGAATTGGCCTCCACTGCCTTCTGAGGCAGAGAATTCCACAGATTCACAACTCTCTGACTGAAAATGTTTTTCCTCATCTCAGTTCTAAATGGCCGACCCCTTATTCTTAAACTGTGGCCCCTTGTTCTGGACTCCCCCAACATTGGGAACATGTTTCCTGCCTCTAACATGTCCAACCCCTTAATAATAATGTTGCTTTAGATATCCAACATTGTGCAGATCAAAACTACTCTGCCAATCATATTAATAATTCTCAATGCAGTGCTGTGAAAGTTAGAAAGTCACTGGTAAATTATAGAGAAACAGGAACTGCAGCTGCTGGAATCCTGAGCAAAACACAAAGTGCTGGAGGAACTCGGCGGGTCAGGCAGCATCTGTGAAGGGAATGAACAGGTGACGTTTCAAGTCGGGACCCTTCTTCAGATTGCATTCTGAAGAAAGATCCCAACCCAAAACGTCACCCGTCCATTCCCTGCACAGATGCCGCCTGACCCGCTGAGTTCCTCCAGCTGCACTTTATATAAAATGTCTCTGACTGGTTCACCTTGACTTTCCTGATGTGACCTTCCCAAAACACTAACTGAAAACCAGCTGCAGCCAAATGTAATAATTACTTTATACTTTAGAGATGCAGCGTGGAAACAGGCCATTCAGCCCCTCTGAGTCCATGCCAGCTAGCGATTACCCGTACACCAGCAAGATCCTACACACGAGGGACAAGTTACAATTTACAGAAGCCAATTAACCTACAAACCTATATGTCTTTGGAGTCTGGGGGAAAACCGGACAAGAGGGGGGATCTTATAGAAACATATAAAATTCTTAAGGGGTTGGAGAGGCTAGATGCGGGAAGATTGTTCCCGATGTTGGGGGAGTCCAGAACAAGGGGTCACACCTTAAGGATAAGGGGGAAGTCTTTTAGGACCGAGATGAGAAAACATTTTTTCACACAGAGGGTGGTGAGTCTGTGGAATTCTCTGCCACAGAAGGTAGTTGAGACCAGTTCATTGGCTATATTTAAGAGGGAGTTAGATGTGGCCCTTGTGGCTAAAGGGATCAGGGGGTATGGAGAGAAGGCAGGTACAGGATACTGAGCTGGATGATCAGCCATGATCATATTGAATGGCGGTGCAGGCTCGAAGGGCCGAATGGCCTACTCCTGCACCTATTTTCTATGTTTCTATGTTTCTATGTAAAACACACGTAGTCAGGATCAAATCCCATTCTGTGGCACAGTCGGGAAGCCGCTATACCACTGCGCCACCATGCAGCCCCATTGGTGAGATTTAACTTCGACAAGCCCGCTGATCTGGGAAACTTCCAAACGCTCTCACCAAGATGTGAAAGTTAGGCACACTCTCCATCTTTGATGAAGTTAGCCACTTTGATAGGGTTGAGTTTATAAATTAAAATATACTTTTAAATCACCATATATAAACTCTTAGGTATCTCAAAATGCTGGAGTAACTCAGCGGGTCAGGCAGCATCTCTTCAGACTGAAGAAGGGTCTCGACCCGAAACGTCACCCATTCCTTCTCTCCAGAGACTTTGTGATACCTTCGATTTGTACCAGCCTCTGCAGTTATTTTCCTACACATATATAAACTCTTGTCAGATGAAGATTTTACATCCAGCGTTCTATCCAGATTCTATCAACATTAATACTTGAGCATCATGCATTTGTTGTCGAGGGATTTGCAAAGTGATGACATAACTGTGGTCTTGTCAGCTACAATAATACTTAACAACTATTGGTCTCAGGACATAAGGAGAAATCTCTCCCTGGGTGACTTTTATTATTAAATGGAATATATTGAACTCTTTGGCTAAATTTGTTCTACATTAAATACAATTCATCACTACTCACAGTTGGTTAGACTTTTTTGGGGGGGATTTGGTCGAAACATAAAGAATTATTCGTACACACAATGGGACAAAATCAAAGTTGGCAATGCTGTGTTTCAAAAAGAAAAACGTGGGCAGAATGGGATGCCTTGCAGCCTGGATGTAACTGTGCTTTCACATGGTAATGCTCAACAGATTTACCAAAGCTGACGATAATTGCAATGAAAAGCAATTTTCGTTGGTTTGAACGTGGTGGGAGGGAGGGATAGTAATATGGTGGGCACTGTATGTACACGAGCTAGTCCAACTCATACAGATACTCCAAGCAGGTGACAGGCACACACATCAGCAAAAACACAGACACGCACACACACACAAGCACAGACACGCAAACACACACACACACAGACACGCAGAGACATGCAAACACAAGCACAGGCACATGCACAGACACACACAGACATGCACAGACACGCAAACACACACACACACACACACACACACAGACACACACAGACACGCAAACACACAGACACGCAAACACACACACACAGGCACACACAGACACGCAGACATGCAAACACATAGACACGCAAACACAGACACGCACAGACACGCAAACTCAGACACACAGACATTCACAGCCACGCAAACACAGACACACAAACACACACAGATACACAGACACACATACACACAAACACACACACAAACACGCAACCACATACACAGACACGCAAATACAGACACACAGACACACACAGACCCACAAACACGCACACAAACACACACAGACACACAAACACAGACACACACAGACCCGCAAACACACACACAAACACACACAGACACGCAAACACAAACACACACAGACACGCAAACACAGACACACACAGACACACAGACACACACAGACACACACAGACACACAAACACAGACACACACAGACACGCAAGCACAGACACACAGACACGCAAACACAGACACACAGACACGCAAACACAGACACGCAAACACAGACACACAGACACACACAGACACGCAAACACAGACACACACAGACACGCAAACACAGACACACAGACACACACAGACACGCAAACACAGACACACACAGACACGCAAACACAGACACACAGACACACACAGACACGCAAGCACAGACACACAGACACACACAGACACGCAAACACAGACACACACAGACACGCAAACACAGACACACAAACACACACAGACACGCAAACACAGACACACAAACACACAATCACACAAACACACACAGACACGCAAACACAGACACACAAACACACACAGACACGCAAACACAGACACCCAAACACACACAGACACGCAAACACAGACACACAAACACACACAGACACACAGACACGCAAGCACAGACACACAAACACAGACACTCAAACACACACAGACACGCAAACACAGACACATAAACATAGACACACAGACTCAAAATACAGTCTCAAAATATAGACACACACACACAGACACACAGATGCACACACGCACACACCCACACACGCACATACACACACACATGTCCGGGCACACAATCGGAGCGAGGCGTTGCATACTTTGCTGGGAATGTACCTATCTGCATGACCCTGCCAAAGACAGACGTGTTGTCCACAGTGCTGCAGTTCCAGCGGCGATGTCTGAACTGATGTTGACATTCCTTGATGCCCGTTTTTGCCCCCTCTCCGATGTATTGCATGTGATCCCGGTAGAGCTGGCATAGTTTCTTCTGGCCTTGGGACAGCCCGGCCAGCTGGCTACACAGAGGCTGGGCTCCAATAATGTACACCTCAGGGATCTGAATCGGGTTCATGGCTAAAGACCTGCAGTGGAGAACAACACGTTTAGCAAAAGGTTAGCACCTCTACTCAGAGACATTGTGGCAGATCTACTCTGCAGAGAAACCTTGGAGGTGGTTCATGTGCTGCTGCTGGTTTACAACGAAGACAGACACAAAATGCTGGAGTAACGCAGCGGGCGGGACAGGCAGCATCTCTGGAGAGAAGGAATGGGTGATGTTTCGGGTCGAGACCCTTCTTCAGACATGTAGACCACCAGGCATGGTTATCATGTAGTTGGCCAAGGGATAGATGTTTGGGATCTGTGAGGCATTTACTGGAATTTAGAAGGATGAGAGGAGATCTTATCGAAACGTATAAGATTATTAAGGGGTTGGACACGTTAGAGGCAGGAAACATGTTCCCAATGTTGGGGGAGTCCAGAACAAGGGGCCACAGTTTAAGAATAAGGGGTCGGCCATTTAGAACTGAGATGAGGAAAAACATTTTCAGTCAGAGAGTTGTGAATCTGTGGAATTCTCTGCCTCAGAAGGCAGTGGAGGCCAATTCTCTGAATGCATTCAAGAGAGAGCTGGATAGAGCTCTTAAGGATAAGGGGGTATGGGGAGAAGGCAGGAACGGGGTACTAATTGAGAATGATCAGCCATGATCACATTGAATGGCGGTGCTGGCTCGAAGGGCCGAATGGTCTCCTCCAGCACCTATTGTCTATTGAGATGCAGTGCTGCCAATTCAAGACGTCAACTTGAACATACAGAATGAAACTCTGTAGTGAAAACTCAGATTACTTTCCAACTTTGCTGGAAAGTCATGTTTTCTATTTGAAAATTATATATCACCTCTTTGGAATTGATTGATTAATTATTTTTATTCTGCAAATATTTCAGCTTCTTTGAAAATGTGGAAGGGGAAAAAAATGATTTTCATCGAGAAAATAATCAGAATATTTTTCCAGCTCAGGTGAATTGTTTAGAAGTTCACTAAACAACTGTAATCTGGTCTTTTAAAACACAAACTGCATTTGAGTTTAGTTTAAAACTGCGATGAAACTGAATCAACGTCCGTACAAGAGGCTTATTCACAAAATGCTGGAGTAACTCAGCGGGTCAGGCAGCATCTCGGGAGAGAAGGAATGGGTGACGTTTCGGGTCGAGACCCTTCTTCAGACTGAGAATGTACAAGAGACAGTCTGTACACTGTGAAGAAGGGTCTCGACCCGAAACGTCGTCACCCATTCCATCTCTCCTGAGATGCTGCCTGACCTGCTGAGTTACTCCAGCATTTTGTGAATAAATACCTTCGATTTGTACCAGCATCTGCAGTTATTGTCTTATACTTTCTGTACAAGAGGGACGATATTGAGCGATATTGTTGAAGCTCTCTAATTTATAATCCCTGCGCTGCAATTGTTCTGGTGTTGCTTTGGAGATTTTTAACACGTTGTCACGTTGATCGAAACAGAAATGTTTTTGACGACCCGCGCCAATCACACGGATCGCCTCTGAGCGATAACTAACAGAGATGTGTGGACACAGAGTTGCGCTTTATTCCAACAAGCGTCGAGGGAGAGATATGATGAAACGCGAAGGAATCATTAACACCGGCTGCCTAGGACAGACCTCGCCAAACAAGACGGGAACGATGCCCTGAACCTGAACATCCTTTAAACATAGTTACTCATGGGAAGATGTGTGCACCGGGAAAGCTGCCGCTTTGTCAAACACATGGATGTTAGGTCACGACAGGCGGCGACAGGGTCGCCAGGCAGCGTTTCAATCAGACAGGGCAGTTTCCAAATATTGTGTTTTTTATACTTTTATTTTCAACAACACTTGGTGCTTTTTTGTTTGGTAAACCACCGTCTGCAGTTCCTTGTGAAAACCTCTTCCAAATATCCGCTCTCGGCAAGGGGCGCTTGAAACGTGAAGTGTAACCAATACTGGAATGTAATTGTGGTTTCCAATCCCACTGACAAGGGGGGTTGTTGTGGATAATAATACCCCACGGTCCCCAATGTCGCTATGATGGAATAACTTCACAATCTAAGTACTCTAGACCTAGATATCGCGGCGCCCGTGACATTGGGAACCACTCGCGTTAGAGCTAGATGCGTTTATTTCGGTAAATGAAGGACTAATGCACTACTCACCACCACGAGTTGGCCTCGACAACCACCTGCTTACAGCCGGACAGGAAGGTGAGGGCGAGTACTAGAGATGTCAAAGCCATAGTGCCTTTCAAAGCCGAGTCCAGCGCTCCGTGCACCACCTCCGCGGCGCTCTGTACAACAACACAAAGCACAGATAGGACGCCGGGGCTCAAAGACAAGCGGCCGGCAACAGTTTGGACGGGCAAGGCAAGGGCATAGGGAAGGGCAGGGGGAGGGGAAGGGCAAGGAAGGGCAGGGCAGGGGAACGGCAGGGCGAGGGCGCTGATGGGCGATCTGCGATCTGCGGGTGGGGGCGGCCGTAGTTGTCCGCGGCACATCTGGAACCTCTGCATTGGAGGCCGTCAATGACACTCACATCTGGCACGCTTTACCTGGTGTGTTTGGACCAGGGTAATTGACGGGCAATTTACTGCTCGGGCAAGATGCTTTAAAGGCAGACCATTTGTCAGCGTCCGCCTTCACGCCTCAGTGAGACAATGCCTTGATGCCCGACACTTGGAACAACCTGGAAGCAACATCTCACCGTAGCGCTGCGCTAAATAAACCCTAACCCGGGCAGTCCCGGGTAGTAACTCTGGAGTGCGGGTTGCTAAACACTGATGAGTGTTTCATGTCTTTAAACACCCCTCGCGTGTGTCGGAGACGGTCCGTGTACTATCTGCTCGGGATATCCACAATAGGGCGCACGTAACCAAGACACGTCTCGTCTCGGCCCGAAACATCACCCATTCCTTCTCTCCACAGATGCTGCCTGACCCGCTGAGTTACTCCTTCGATGTTATTGTAAATGCTCGCCAAGAGAGCTGGGAGCTTTTACTGAAGATAAGACACAGATGCCGGAGTAACTCAGCGGGACAGGCAGCATCTCTGGAGAGAAGGAATGGGTGGCGTTTCGGGCCGAGACCCTTCTTCAGACGGCCAGGATGGGCGGACAGACAGCGGGAGCCGGCGTCGCAAGGAGTTTGACAAGTAGAAGGAACATCGTTCATCCGCACCTGCCTCTCCAACCCTGGAGAAAGCGCGCACACCAACGTCCCACCATCCCGCACCCCATCCCACCCGCTACCCCGCTACTCCATCGCCCCCCATCCCGCCCCCCCATCCCACCCGCTACTCCATCTCGCAAACCATCCCGCCCCCCCATCCCACACCCCATCCCACCCGCTACCCCGCTACTCCATCGCCCCCCATCCCACACCCCATCCCACCCGCTACTCCATCGCCCCCCATCCCACACCCCATCCCACCCCACCCGCTACTCCATCCCGCAACCCATCCCGCCCCCCCATCCCACACCCCATCCCACACCCCATCCCGCCCGCTACCCCGCTACCCCATCGCCCCACTCTTGCCCCCAACCCGCTGAGCCACTCCACCCTTTGCCTCTGCCTTGCTCCTGACTCTGACCGTCTTGAGATCTGCTACAGAAGACAGCGGAGGCCGATTCACTGGATGTTTTCAACCGTTAGATTTAGCTCTTGGGGCTAACGGAGTCTGGGGGTATGGGGAGAGGGCAGGAACGGGGCACTGATTGAGAATGATCAGCCATGATCACATTGAATGGCAGTGCTGGCTCGAAGGGCCGAATGGCTTCCTCTTGGACGTATTGTCTGTGTTTCTAAGTTGATGCGAGTTTATCCGACTGAAGACTGGGTTGTCGACGCGTTCAGACCGGGGTGAGGCGCGTTCCCCATGTAACCTGTGACCGAGAGATCTGGCAACCCGCATTAAATATGCTTGTTGACTCGATAGGTTTAAAAACAAATTATTTTGGATAAAAAGACACATATTTAAAATGTCCTTTAAACAAACTCGCTTGTAGGATTTGGGTTTTGAAAGGCAAAATGATCCGAGTGTTTTAACTCCGTTCCTCCTCGCTTCGCTTTGCCCCAAACGGCCCCTCTCGGTACAAAACTCTTCTCCAAAAGGTGGCAACTGGTGAGAACACTTAAATGTTTTATCCCGAAACCACCTTTCAACAAGTAAAACCATCGGCCGCCCTTGGTCGTTGTAGGCTCGGCGTGTGTTTAACAAAACCAGTTTATCAGCAGTGGTTTCACCTCAAACCTTCAGCAGCCGGAATCCAACAACACGATAATAACAACGATAGTATCAATACGAACAACACGATAATAACAACGCACATCGTCAGTGAAGCTCACAAACTTCCCTTCGCAAGTGTTGCATGATTGACAGAAGATAGACACAAAGTGCTGGAGAAACTCAGCGGGACAGGCAGCATCTCTGGGTGGGTCGGGACCCTTCTTCAGAATTCTTCACAATTCACAATCACATCCTAAACAAGATTCAAGCGTCTGGGAGCACAGCACAGCAAAGCGTGCGACATCTCGGGTGCATCTCTGTACAACGGGGGAGCCCTGTATCCTCTATCGGCTCTTCACTAACATTATTTCTTATATTGACTTAACTTAAAGTCATTAATTTAACGTTCGCTGGCAGTTTTTCCACCTTGTGTAACGCATGGCTGGTTTCTCTCTCTCGGAGTGACTGCTATATTTTCTGACGTCCGACCTGCCGATCTCCATAAATGACTTATTTCCACAAGCACACAATTCACCAGGTGAACACAACAATGTTAACGGCCACGGCTTGAACAAGGCTACACTTCCCATTGCACAACCCCTCTCCAAAACACCAACGCCGTTTGCATCGCCATCTCTCCTCAACGACCATTTAAATATGTTTGGCAGCGTTGGAATAAATCAATCCTATTGACAAAGTACTCACCCAAAATATGTTTAGTTTGTTCCAACTTTAAGCCAACAACTTGAAAGGATCTGTGTGTGTTTTGGATTCGTAATTAGTTTATTCCTGCACTTTGTCGGCCTCAAGTTAACTGTCAAAGTATGAAATTTCTAAAGCATTTATTTTCACCAAAGCCGTATAAATATTTCCGTTCACCAATGTTTAATCAAACCCCGACATCTGACACATCTGTTCCCCATGTTACCACGATGCACAGAATCGGACTTTAAAAAAACCCAACCCTAAATAGAACTCAACCTCACCCATGAATTAAAGATCCTGTCCATGTTCAGCCGAGCTGGGTTCCTGTTTCCAATTTCAGACGACAGTATCTCGGCCCTTGCACAATCCTTCTGCTGCTTTCCATTTGTGAAGCTTGATATCAAATTATTCCAGATAACTTTTCATCACAATTTACATATTGTAATTATTTCCGCTCGCTCCTTTGATTTGGGCATCCGATTCTATTTTTGGCAAGCGATGGGAAAACGACATTTACTTTCTCTCTCTCTCTCTCCACTCCCTCTCCACTCCCCCCTCTCTCTCACTCTCTCTCTCTCACTCTCTCTCTCTCTCCACTCCCTCCACTCCCCCTCTCTCTCTCTCTCTCTCTCTCTCTCTCTCTCTCTCTCTCTACTCCCCCTCTCTCTCTATCGCTCCCCCTCTCTCTTTCTCTCTTTTTCTCTCACCCCCCTCTCTCTCTTTCCCTCTCTCTCTCACTCTCACTTTCTCTCACTCTCACTTTTTCTCTCTCTCTCTCTTTCTCTCTCTCTTCTCTCTCTCTCTCTCTCTCTCTCTCTCTCTCTCTCTCTCTCTCTCTCTCTCTCTCTCTCTCTCTCTCTCTCTCTCTCTCTCTCTCTCTCTCTCTCTCTCTCTCTCTCTCTCTCTCTCTCTCTCTCTCTCTCGCTCTCTCTCTCATATTTTAAGGCTGTCCCGACGCCAATTACTGTGGGCGAACACGTTAACATCTAATGCAACGTTCTCGGCTGAACACCCGGGTGACATTTGAAATATTTAAGTTGCGACGAAAACGCTACATCCTAAAGAATCCAAATCGCCAGCGAGGTGAGATGAACAAGCAACTTCAAACGTCTCCACTGATCGCCAGATTTGTGCATTATGGAGATCAATGAATAACGCTGCTAGTTGTGATGTTGGCGTGAAAATGTATCAGAGTTTTACTGCCAACTTGCCAATGAAGCCGAACGCTCGTGTAAAGCGTTAAAGCACCTCATCAAAAAAACCCAGTCCACATACTTGATAGAAAACCAATGGTTCGTTTCCATTCAACAAAACGACGATCAGATAGACTCTTTTTGTTCAAATTGAAGACGTCTATAATCCATTTTATTATAACATATACTGGGTGTTTTATTAGATTTTAGAATGTGTAGGAGGAACTACAGATCGACACAGAGTGCTGGAGTAACTCAGCGGGACAGGCAGCATCTCTGGAGAGATGGAATGGGTGATGTTTCGGGTCCAGACCCTTCGACCCGAAACGTCACCTCAGAGATGCTGCCTGTCCCACTGAGTTACTCCAGCACTTTGAGTCGATCTTACATTTTAGAATAATGGATATAGTGCAACTTAGCTCCGACTACTTCAACATTTCCCTCGGGTCTGAAGAAGGGTCTCGACCCGAAACGTCACCCATTGCTTCTCTCCAGAGATGCTGCCTGTCCCGCTGAGTTACTCCAGCACTCTGTGTCTATCTTCGGTCTCAACCAACATCTACAGTTGCTTCATACACATTTTCCCTCGGGTTATTTAATAGGCAATTCTGGTTGCAAATTTTCACAAAACTGAATTGCATTTTCTCAATACATTAATCTTAAAGCTATGAAGGATCATCATGAACATTATATTGTTAAATGTATCTTGGAGTAATGTGCTAGTCCCCGACATCCATCCCAGCCCGTGTCAGACTGTCACTGTGTGCTACCCTCCGTGTGTTTCAGTTTGTCCGCCTGTATGATTGGAGATAATAACATAACGTTCGGCTCCATTCTCAATAAGGTGTTTGAGCGCGAGTCATTCTCAATGAATATTGTTATTCAGTGCAGCAGCCTACTGAATTATATTGTAGAGATATGTTATCACTCCCTCCAATACACGCACACACACTCTCTCACACACACACAAACACACGCACACTCTCTCTCACACACACAGAAACACACTCACGCACACTCACTCGCACACACACACATACACACACACAGACACACACGGACACGTGCACACACACACACACACACACACACACACACACTCACGTACTCACACACACACACACACACACACACACAGACACACACACACACACACACACGCACACGCACGCACACACACACAATCACACACAGTTTACTCCAGTGCATTTTAAGGCAATCATAATTTCTGGATATGTCTATATTTTATCTGCCAAATTAAATAGCTTACATGTTACTTTGGATTCGCGTTTGAATATTGGACCAGACTTGTTGAGTTTCATTCACCGCGGTGGTTGCTCTGACAGTTCCAATAGGCGACGTTCTCTTGATATTTTTATTTCTTCGCCTTGTGCTATATTTTCACGCGTGTTTATTGTGCGCTACTTCACGTTGGAGTGATATTATGGCAGAAGGCAGAAGGCAAGGCTACCCACTGCACGTTGATACACGGCCGAGGATGCGCTTCAGTTCACAGTGGTCTCTCTGACACCTATTATCGCGACCACCCCAACAAGCTACAGCTGTGTCGCAAACGGGTATTATGTGCAATATTTGCAAAGACGTCTAATCTAGCACACCCCCAGATTTAGGGTCAGCTGTTATCAGACAACTGAACCATCCTACCACAACCAGAGCTCCCATCTGAAGAAGGGTCTCGACCCGGAACGCCACCCATTCCTTCTCTCCAGAGGTGCTCCAACATCTTCCTCCCATCTACCTCATTGGAGACTATCTTTACTCTGCCTGTTACTGGCTTTACCTTGCACTTAACGTTATTCGCTTTATCATGTATCTGTACACTGTGGACGGCTCGATTGTAATCATGTATTGTCTTCCCGCTGACTGGTTAACCACGCAACAAAAGCTTTTCACTGTACCTCGGTACACGTGACAACAGACTACATCAAACCGAACTAAAGTAAACTAAGGCAGACCGGAAGACAAAGCGGCTGCAACTCAAAGTTGTGATTATGTGTGGGGGGGTTTCCAGGAAAGTCTAGCATCGGATCAAGGGCCGTGTTTGAAGGGAAAGATGCCCGCGCGGTTTACTGTGCCCGGAATATTACAAACGGACATTGAAAGGTTCGATTACTGTCACTGTTTCCTCTCTACATTCGCAGCATCGCTGAATTAGCACCGAGAATACAACGGTGGAAGAACAGGCGACAATTTCTTTTCTTCGGTATTTACCGAGGAGAAGGATATTGAATTATGTGAGGTAAGCGAAACAAGTAGAGTAGTGATGGAAATTAGGAGGATTAAAGAAGAGGAGGTACGGACACTTTTGAAGAATATAAAAGTGGATAAGTCTCCAGGTCCTGATAGGATATTCCCTAGGACATTGAGGGAAGTTAGTGCAGAAATAGCAGGGGCTATGACGGAAATATTTCAAACGTCATTAGAAACAGGGATGGTGCCCGAAGATTGGCGCATTGCGCATGTTGTGCCTTTGTTTAAAAAAGGTTCTAAAAGTAAACCTAGCAATTATAGACCTATTAGTTTGACGTCTGTGGTGGGAAAATTAATGGAAAAGATACTTAGGGACAATATATATCATTATTTGGATAATCAAGGCCTGATTAGAAACAGTCAACATGGATTTGTGCCTGGAAGGTCATGTTTGACTAATCTTCTTGAATTTTTTGAAGAGGTTACCAGGGAAATTGATAAGGGCAAGGCTGTGGATGTTGTCTATATGGACTTCAGCAAGGCATTTGACAAGGTTCCACATGGAAGGTTGATTAAGAAGGTTAAATCGTTGGGTATTAATAGTGAGGTTGCAAGATGGATTCAACAATGGCTGAATGGGAGATACCAGAGGGTAACGGTTGACAATTGTATGTCAGGTTGGAGGCCAGTGTCTAGTGGAGTGCCCCAAGGATCTGTGTTGGGTCCACTGTTGTTTGTCATTTACATTAATGATCTGGATGATGGTGTGGCAAATTGGATTAGTAAATATGCAGATGATACTAAGATAGGTGGAGTAGTTGATAGTGAGGTAGATTTTCAAAGTCTACAGAGAGACTTGGGCCTTTTGGAAGGGTGGGCTGAAAGATGGCAGATGGAGTTTAATGCTGATAAGTGTGAGGTGCTGCATTTTGGTAGGACAAATCAAAATAGGACGTACAGGGTAAATGGTAGGGAATTGAGGAATGCAGTGGAACAGAGGGATCTGGGAATAACTGTGCATTGTTCCCTGAAGGTGGAATCTCATGTGGATAGGGTGGTGAAGAAGGCGTTTGGTATGCTTGCCTTTATAAATCAGAGCATCGAGTATAGAAGTTGGGATGTAATGTTGAAATTGTACAGGGCATTGGTGAGGCCAAATCTGGAGTATGGTGTGCAGTTCTGGTCGCCAAATTATAGGAAGGATGTCGACAAAATGGAGAGGGTACAGAGGAGATTTACAAGAATGTTGCCTGGGTTTCAGCACTTAGGCTACAGAGAGAGGTTGAACAGGTTGGGTCTTTATTCTTTGGAGCGTAGAAGGTTGAGGGGGGACTTGATAGAGGTTTTTAAAATTTTGAGAGGGACGGACAGAGTTGACGTGGGTAGGCTTTTCCCTTTGAGAGTGGGGAAGATTCCAACAAGGGGACATAGCTTCAGAATTGAGGGACAAAGGTTTAGGGGTAACATGAGGGGGAACTTCTTTACTCAGAGGGTTGTGGCTGTATGGAATGGGCTTCCGGTGGAAGTGGTGGAGGCTGGCTCGATTTTATTATTTAAGAGTAAATTGGATAGGTATATGGATAGGAGGGGATTGGAGGGTTATGGTCTGAGTGCAGGTAGATGAGACTAGGTCAGGGAGAATGGTCGGCGTGGACTGGTAGGGCCGGACAGGCCTGTTTCCATGCTGTAGTTGTTATATGTTATATGTTATATGTTATTTGCGCCGTTGCTCAATCACCACAAACTGTTCAACACGACCAGTTAAAGCACAGGGTAACACATTTAAAAGTGGAGTTTTAAGAGCGAATCGTCCCTAAGTGACAGAGCAACGTTCACACAGCCGTTGCCACCTTCCCCAGACTAAACAGTGATGTGTTCGACATTTTCCTTGATTCGCGTCCCCTTTGATCTCTCGTTTTCACACCTTACCCGTCCATATCTCTGTGCCTCCCTTTCCCCTGACTTTCAGTCTGAAGAAGGGTCTCGACCCGAAACGTCACCTATCCATGTTCTCCACAGATTCTGCCTGACCCGCTGAGTTACTCCAGCATTTTGTGTCTTTCTTCGCGGTATAAACCAGCATCTGCAGTTCCTTCACACAGGACCGAGATGAGAAAGTTTTTTTTCACACAGAGAGTGGTGAATCTGTGGAATTCTCTGCCACAGAAGGTAGTTGAGGCCAGTTCATTGGCTATATTTAAGAGGGTTAGATGTGGCCCTTGTGGCTAAAGGGATCATGGGGTATGGAGAGAAGGCAGGTACAGGTTACTGAGTTGGATGATCAGCCATGATCATATTGAATGGCGGTGCAGGCTCGAAGGGCCGAATGGCCTACTCCTGCACCTATTTTCTATATTTCTATGTCACACTGTACGACTGGACTGAGACTGAATACCACATTTCATTATTTAAAAGTCAGCAGAAAATAAAACGTAAGACGTTCTTCAGCTTAGCAGTGTGAATTATAGATGGACGCTTCGAGTTAGCCTGGGTTAACTTTAAGCGGGCCTTTCTAAAGCGGTGGAGCCCCGTGTCCGTCCACACGCCTCCATCCCCGGCTCGTCCTCCAAGCAGCGGCTCCAGAAACCCCAATACCATCTGTATCCCATTATTATGGAGAACATTAAAGCTCTCGAAATAAATCCCCCAAATCGAATGTTATCTTTAAATGGGATGGCTTCAAAACAATGGGTCAATGAAGACCCAACTCTGATCCCCACGCTAAATCAGTTAGACTGCTCCTCACAACGGTACCTGCTTCACACAGAGATGTTCAAATGTGCTTTCAAAAACGTAACAGCGTCTCTGATGAGAACTAGAAGAATCATTTAGACACAAAGTGCTGGAGTAACTCAGCAGGTCAGGCAGCATCTCGGGAGAGAAGGAATGGGTGACGTTTCAGGTCGAGACCCTTCTTCAGTCTGAAACGTCACCCATTCCTTCTCTCCAGAGATGCTGCCTGTCCCGCTGATTTACTCCAGCTTTTTGTGTCTGTCTTCGGTTTAAACCAGCATCTGCAGTTCTTTCCTACACACGTACAATAACTACACCACATATACTTTCTTTAAAATATTTTAAATATCATTTAGTTTAAAGGTATTGAACAATAATCGAGACGATTTGTGTCTTAAAAATACCTCCCTTTTAACTAACATAAGGACCAACATAATTTTTGCAACGATTTTCTAAAAACCTTTATTACTCAGTCAATGCAGAGTCAAAACTATTTTATAAAACGTTAAACCGCAAGTGGTTATTTGGCTGTAAAGTTCCTCCGTTTCACAGAGTGCTGGAGTAACTCAGCGGGTCAGGCAGCATCTGTGGAGAACATGGATAGGTGACGTTTCGGGTCGAGACCCTTCCTCATATTTATAATTAAATGATTATACGTTAAACTTCAAGATTAAAACTGAGATCACGTTTCTATTTAGCGTTGCCAGGATTTCACCGTTAATTTTAAGCGTTTTTTTTTAAACAAACTTGAATTTAAGGATCACGATCACAATCACAGTGATACTTTATCAGCCAAGTATGTTTTACAACATGCGAGGAACGTCGTTGGCCACACGAAGTATGATTTCCTGGCAAACGGTGAACGACACCGCGAATGCACAAGAGTGAGTGGATGTGGGTGAATTGGAATATTTGACTGTGTCTGTTTGTGGTTAATCCTGTCCTTGGTGTCGTACAATAGACAATAGACAATAGGTGCAGGAGGAGGCCATTCGGCCCTTCGAGCCAGCACCGCCACTCAATGTGATCATGGCTGATCATTCTCAATCAGTACCCCGTTCCTGCCTTCTCCCCATACCCCCTGACTCCGCTATCCTTAAGAGCTCTATCTAGCTCTCTCTTGAATACATTCAGAGAATTGGCCTCCACTGCCTTCTGAGGCAGAGAATTCCACAGATTCACAACTCTCTGACTGAAAAAGTTTCTCCTCATCTCCGTTCTAAATGGCCTACCCCTTATTCTTAAACTGTGGCCCCTGGTTCTGGACTCGAAGGAACTGCAGATGCTGGTTTACACTCAAGATAGACTCAAAGCGTCTCGACCCGACAAGTCAGCCATTGCTTCTCTCCAGAGATGCTGCCTGTCCCGCTGTTACTGTGCCTATCTTCATTGCCCCTAGTTTTGGCGGTGGACCGTTAATCTCAGTCTCCAGACCCTGCAGATAAAACAACACATCCCGTGGGCCCGCTTTCACTTTTCATGTTTGATCGCTGCGATATTGAGACTGCAATCTGATGCACAGGCAGATGATAGGATCGTGGGGAGTCAACCGTCCCTCGGCGGCCGTTTGATGATGATCATTGGGAGATAAGTGCACTGCCGCGAGTAGTCATAATATATGTGTTTACATAAGAATATACTAAGTGCACTTAACACAGGTTAGGGTAGCGTCAAAAAACGATGTCAATATCTTCGCCAAGCAGAAATCATGAAGCAGAGAGAAATGCGAACGATGCAGGAAGGGGAGGTGGTGGAAAGCAATCAATATGGACAGATACTCCAAACCTCACCTATCCCTTCTCTCCAGAGACGCTGCCTGACCCGCTGAGTTACTCCAGCACTCTGAAACGTCACCTATCCATGTTCTCCCGAGATGCTGCCTGACCCGCTGAGTTACTCTAGCTTATTTATTCACACAATGCTGGAGTAACTCAGCGGGTCAGGCAGCATCTCGGGAGAGAAGGAATGGGTGACGTTTCGGGTCGAGACCCTTCTTCAGATTCCTTCTCTCCTGAGATGCTGCCTGACCTGCTGAGTTACTCCAGCATTTTGTGAATAAATACCTTCGATTTGTACCAGCATCTGCAGTTGTTTTCTTATACTACTTTGAGTTACTCTAGCTTTCTCTGTCCAATATACTTCCAATCAATCTATTGCCGGGGATGATGGCGGGAGGATTCATGATCGATTGTAAACGA
This sequence comes from Rhinoraja longicauda, assembly GCF_053455715.1. Taxonomy (NCBI): domain Eukaryota; kingdom Metazoa; phylum Chordata; class Chondrichthyes; order Rajiformes; family Arhynchobatidae; genus Rhinoraja; species Rhinoraja longicauda. Next base: position 45,353,497 of record NC_135969.1, read on the forward strand.
AAGACGTGTTCACACCCATATCAATGTCCCTGCGACCGGGGGTTCATTTAGGGAATCGAAACTGTTGTTCTTTAAGGGTAGTGGTCGACGATAGAAGGAAGGTAGGCACAGCACGCTGGAGTAACTCAGCGGGTCAGGCAGCATCTCTGGAGAGAAGATAGATACTGAACGCTGGAGTAACTCAGCGGGTCAGGCAGCATCTCTGGAGAGAAGATAGATACTGAACGCTGGAGTAACTCAGCGGGTCAGGCAGCATCTCTGGAGAGAAGATAGATACTGAACGCTGGAGTAACTCAGCGGGTCAGGCAGCATCTCTGGAGAGAAGATAGATACTGAACGCTGGAGTAACTCAGCGGGTCAGGCAGCATCTCTGGAGAGAAGATAGATACTGAACGCTGGAGTAACTCAGCGGGTCAGGCAGCATCTCTGGAGAGAAGATAGATACTGAACGCTGGAGTAACTCAGCGGGTCAGGCAGCATCTCTGGAGAGAAGATAGATACTGAACGCTGGAGTAACTCAGCGGGTCAGGCAGCATCTCTGGAGAGAAGATAGATACTGAACGCTGGAGTAACTCAGCCGGACAGGCAGCATCTCTGGAGAGAAGATAGATACTGAACGCTGGAGTAACTCAGCGGGTCAGGCAGCATCTCTGGAGAGAAGGAATGGAATGGGTGACGTTTCGGGTCGAGACCCTTCTTCAGACTGTACTCTACCTGATCTGAAGATGCCAGTGCCCACAGCCAGACTGAAACACATCTACACTAACCCCACAGTGCACACGGTGGCGAGGTATCCCGGCGCCTCGGCCCGTCTACCGTCTGGTCACAGGTCCAACCCGCGACTCCACCCGACACCCGCACAGAGTTACACACGCGAGAGGGGACAGAGCAAGGAGGTTTATTTTTACGGAGAGGGCTAAATAATATATATCAACATTAAAACTAGAATGTGTTTTTTAGAGGATTGACGGGGCATGTGCGGGGATGTTATTTAAGTTTAGTTTAGTTTAGTTTAGTTAGAGGTAAGTCACGAATGTTTAATTGTTAGATGGACCCGCAACGGAACAATGTCAAAGGTAGACACAAAATGTGGAGTAACTCAGCGGGTCAGGCAACATCTCAGGACCGAAACGTCACCCATTCCTTCTCTCCCGAGATGCTGCCTGACCCGCTGAGTTACTCCAGCATTCTGTGTCTATCTTCGATGTTAACCAGCATCTGCAGTTTTGTTTCCCTTCACGGAACAATGTAATTGGTAATCACGGCGGCTGTACAGGAGCGTTCACACAGTAAACTCAAATACATATATCATGAAAAGCACAACAAACTGGAATACCCGGTAAATTGACCGGCTCGAGTCCGATGTCCAAACTGACAACCAAAACAATTTAGCTGTCGTTTTCATGTTTTTGCTGCTGCAGCTTTGAAAGATATTCTTGGCATATTTGGCAAAAGGAGACGGAGCCGAGACGTGGGCCAGACGGGCAGACTTGTCCTCCACCGTCCACGGTCTATCTGCCCCTCGTGTTAAACCGGCGCACATAAGTTAGTTTCAAAGTTTGTGATTCTGTTCCTGCCCTCCCGCCAAACCCCTTTCTCACCCCGACTGGGGCTGGGGTACCACAGGCACTATCTGCAACACTCGGGGTCTCTCTCTCTCTCTCTCCCTCTCTCTCTCCCTCTCTCTCTCTCTCTCTCTCCCTCCCTCCCTCTCTCTCACTCTCTCCCTCTCTCTCTCCCTCTCTCTCTCTCCCTCTCTCTCTCCCTCCCTCCCTCCCTCCCTCTCTCCCTCCCCCCTCTCCTCTCTCTCTCCCCCCCTCCCTCCCCTCTCTCTCCCTCTCTCTCCCTCCTCTCTCCGCCTTCCCCCGCTTTAACGTGACAGACAAGACCCCGCCGAAACTCCTTCAGCCTCTCCTGAATATATTACTCGGACCCGCTGGAGTGAAACCGGAATTGTTTCTAGACCCCCCCCCCCCCCCACCCCCGGCTCTGTCTGGCCCCAACAGCACTGGGCGAAATGGCGAGTTGGTTGTAACTCAAAGTATCCACACACATTCCTCATGTTAGGAGGCGCCCACTGCTCCAAGAGTCTTCACCCGTCGATGAAAACTGCAGACACAGAATGCTGGAGTAACTCAACGGGACAGGCAGCATCTCTGGAGAGAAGGAATGGGTCGAGACCCTTCTTCAGTCTGAAACGTCACCCATTCCTTCTCTCCAGAGTTGCTGCCTGTCCCGCTGAGTTACTCCAGCATTTTGTGTCTGTCTTCGGTTTCATCCGGCATCTGCTGTTCCTTCCCACACACGTACAATAACTACACCACATATACTTTCCTTAAAATATTTAAAATATCATTTAGTTTAAAGGTACTGAACAATAATCGAGACGATTTGTGTCTTAAAAATACCTCCCTTTTAACTAACATGAGGACCAACATAATTTTTGCAATGATTTTCTAAAAACCTTTATTACTCAGTCAATGCAGAGTCAAAACTATTTTATAAAACGTTAACCGCAAGTGGTTATTTGGCTGTAAAGTTCCTCCGTTTACCAAAAAAGGTAAACTTTAATTTTGTAAAGAAAATCTCAATTGTACTTTGGATGTAAATATTAGCTAAGATTTTGTTAGCCTGATAAATGATAAACGAGTGTCTTCAAAATCCTTTGGCTGAAATTCGTCTCATATATTCAATTTTATACTCCAAAGGAAACCCCCACTGGGTTATTTTAACTGTATCTCTAGCGATTTAAAACAAAAATATGTAAAAGTGGAGGGAAGGGATGAGAAAGTGGAGAGCGGTCACCTGCGGAACCAGCGCCCAAACTGAGACCTTGATCACCAAGGTTCAGAGAATCTGTCCCGTCCAACAACGAACTCCACCGCACCCGGACCAGTTACTCGGCCCTCGCCCTGACCCCCCCCCCCCCCCCCCCCCCCACCTCACTCTCCCCTTCTCTGTGAGAAGGTCAGAATGGGCAGCCAATTGTGGTACCTTATTCCAACCAACATCACACCAATGTGGGCACCGCACGCCCGCCATCGTCTGTGTCAACAAACTCCGGTCATACCACGTCCCCGGCGTTGTTAACGCGTTTCCCACTCCCCACCGTTGTCCCCTCTCCCCCACTCCCCCCCCAAACTCTTCTCTTCACCCCTGGCCCAACTCCGAACCAGTGTGATCAACGGGGTAATTCTGCCTGCACTGTAGTCTACGCCTTTATCTCTGCATGTGCACCGTTGTCTGGCCGATTACACAGTGACAGTCGAGTGGGGAGAGGGTGGGGGGGGGGGGGGGGGGGGGGGGGGGGGGGAGTGGGGAAGGATATTCTTGCTATTGAGGGCGTGCAGCGTAGGTTTACTAGGTTAATTCCCCGGAATGGCGGGACTGTCAAACGTTGAAAGACTGGAGCGACTAGGCTTGTATACACTGGAATTTAGAAGGATGAGAGGAGATCTTATCGAAACGTATAAGATTATTTCAGGGGTTGGACACGTTAGAGGCAGGAAACATGTTCCCAATGTTGGGGGAGTCCAGAACAAGGGGCCACAGTTTAAGAATAAGGGGTAGGCCATTTAGAACAGAGACGAGGAAAAACTTTTTCAGTCAGAGAGTTGTGAATCTGTGGAATTCTCTGCCTCAGAAGGCAGTGGAGGCCAATTCTCTGAATGCATTCAAGAGAGAGTTAGATAGAGCTCTTAAGGATAGCGGAGTCAGGGGGTATGGGGAGAAGGCAGGAACGGGGTACTGATTGAGAATGATCAGCCATGATCACATTGAATGGCGGTGCTGGCTCGAAGGGCCGAATGGCCTCCTCCTGCACCTATTGTCTATTGTCTATTGAGTGCGGAGAGTGGGTGGGGAGGGAGTGGGGAGAGTGGGTGGGGGGGGGGGGGAGTGTGGGGAGAGGGGGGGAGGGAGTGGGGCGAGCCGGGAGCATTGGAACGCGTCGGAAGGAACTGCAGATGCCGGTTTACACCGAAGACAGACACAAAGTGCTGGAGTAACTCAGCGGGACTGGCAGCATCTCTGGAGAGAAGGAATGGACCCGGGTGAGGTCTCGCTCGTGTCGTGACTCGAGACCCTTCTTGGTTGCAATTGTCGGAATACAGGGCGCCGTGTTTACCTTTCGATTCGCCACCCTCAGCCAACACATCACGGGTGAAAGAAACACTGCTGTTTTGACCGCTTGCAGTCGCTAATATTCACCATGGTCCGGAGGTTTTAGCAGAACATTTCAAAACAATTCTAAAACCAGAACTACAG